>NC_042997.1:68865049-68877549 GCF_006345805.1 Octopus sinensis
TGATGATAATAATAACAATAATAATAATAATAATAATAATAATAATAATAATAAGAAGAAGAAGAAGAAGAAGAAGAAGAAGAAGAAGAAGAAGAAGAAGAAGAAGAAGAAGAAGAAGAAGAAGAAGAAGAAAACAACAACAACTTACAATCATAAGCTTTTTATGCTGATACTCTGTGGTGAAATGTTTTGATATTATTGTGGTATTTGCTTCAACCATTGAACCGTTTATGTAAGCTGAAATTATATTGAAGTTTACATTCGTAAAAGACGTAATAGAACGAAGAAGGCATGATCAGTTTTATCGGTTCAGTTACTCAACTAGTCGTTTTGCTAACATTCTAATTTTATTATAACTATTTACGAATAAGGAAATCTTCCGTATCTAATCATTTAAATTCTTCCTCTGAAGAAGGAGCTGGTTTCCAACAACGATACAAACCTCCGTCATTGGAATGTAGTTAAAGAAAACAATGTCATATTTTAAATCTCAGAAAAGTCTTGTATAATTTTACTGATCCACTTATTCATTGTATTTGTAACGTGCGAATCGGTTGGTTGATTTCTTTTTCTGAAAGTCCAAGCTTATCCAGACTGACAGTTAAGCATTTACTTACAAAGGCAAGTGCTCCGATTATTATTGATAGTCATTCCTGAATGATATTGTATATTGTTTTCAGATTTTGAAATGGTTTCGCAACTGTTCTCAATTATATTATAAAATAAAAACTAAAATACTGGAAGCCATCAATGATGCTGGCAAGCTTTTTTCTTTATTTTAACAAAACTTTGTGATAATTACATTTTGCTTCGCCTACATGAACATTCGAGTTTACGAAAGTTGCGAATGTGAGTATGAGGATACAAACATAAATACCAAACTAACAGCAAAATTAAATTATATTTTTCACACCCCGAATATTATACAAGTTTGATTATTATTATGTACACAATTTTGTAGTCAATGAATCGTTCGTTGTTCTGCATTATGTTATTTCTTACAACAATTACTCCACATAATTTTACAGATGTTGTGCATGTATATATATATCTAAAACTACCAAACTATATGTATATTGACTCATGGTTGCATGATCTTACAAACAGGTTGCATACCTTTTCTAAAGCGGGGAGCATTTTTAGTTTATGCAAAAGCTATGCATTTAGAACAAATTTAACACATTCAACTCAAAAGTTAAAAAGTTATAAAATAAATATCATCCTTCACGTTCATATAAAAAGTTCCTGAAGAACAATATTTCTTGTATGTACATGAGGAGGTACCAACACTCCTTGGATTTTCAGCTCGTTATTTCAAATTATTTTTGTTCTACTTAAATCATAATATACATGCGTTCAATGTAATAACACGTAACACCACTTATTAAGTTCAATATAAAAGGTAGTGTTGAATATAGTGGAATATATGAAGTATAATAATTATTAGTAGAGTAGGTGCATATATAAATACATTTCTTATCTGTGTCTCTCCTTACTAACCGTCAGCCATTTTGTCTACGGAGCGAATATCGCTAGCAATTACAGAATCTCTTACTTCCTCTCAATGATCATACGCCCAATAATCCGGATGTCACCTGATGTTTGTGACAGCACAGAAGATCTCCTCAGCAAGATCAATGACTGTAACACAACTTGTGACCTGACAGGATGTATGGTGGGTAGCATGGATGTGGTATCCCTATACCCATCGATCGACGTAGATTTTGCGGTGGAGAAGTGCGTGGAGATGATCAACGAGAGCCAGGTGGAGTTCCGTAATGTCAATACAGAGGAACTGGGCCTCCTACTTAGACTGACATGTAATAATGAATACTTAGATAAACATAATCTTAGTAGTTTCTGCCCCAGTAGATGTTTAAGAGGTAGACCGCCCACAATTACTTCTATGGCTAGGAAGACACATATAGAAAGATGGCGCGGATGGACCAGTGTCATACGGAGCCCCGCAAATGGCCATCAGATAAAGAAAATAATCGCACATGCACTAGGAGCTAGTATAAGAGTTACCCTAAAAGGCCACACGTTTAAGTTTAATAATATAATATATGCCCAGGACGAGGGGGCGGCCATCGGCGTTAGTATCGCTGGTGATGTGGCCAACTTTTTCATGGTATGGTGGGACAGAAGGCTTAAAGAACGCTTAACACAGAAATCCATACTCGTAAATATGTACTCTCGCTATGTTGATGATATCAACATAGTGGTAAAGGCACCCCCACAAGAGAGTAATGTTGATATAGTAATAGAAACTAATACTATGGAGAGCATCCAGCAAATAGCTAACTCCATCCACCAGAGTATTATGGTCACAATAGACTACCCCATTAAACACCCCAACCATAGACTACCAGTACTAGACACTGAACTCTGGCTAGAAATTGTGAATAATAAAACCCAAATCCTTCATTCATACCATGCCAAACCTATGACCTCAAAATACTTGATCCACCGGAACTCAGCCATTGCGGACAATGCCAAATTCAATATTTTGATGGCAGACCTCGTCAGAATTATGAGAAATGTGTCACACATGTGCGAGCCCACAGAGTTAAAGAGACACATACAATATTTTATTCACCGCATGCAGTTCTCAGGTTACAGCCATAAAGAAAGGATCAGAGTATACAAAGGAGCCATGAAGAAATTTGATAATATATTATGTAATGATAGGAATGGGATTTGCCCACTCTATAGGAACAAGTCATGGAACACTATAGAAAGGACAAAAAAGAAAATAAGGAAGGCCAACTCTTGGTATGATAGCCATAAATACCAGTGTGTCATGTTCGTTGACACCATCGCTGGAGGTGAACTGGCGTACCGCTTTAGAAGGACCCTAGACAAGCTTAAGCTAAGAATTAAGGTTGTTGAAAAGCCAGGCAACACTATCAAATCTATAATTGGTAGAACCTATCCTTTTAGTAGAACCCCCTGTACGGATAAGTACTGTACTGTATGTAGATTTAGTCCACAAACAAACTGTAAAGCCAGAAATGTAGTCTATAGTATAAAATGTATAGAGGGACGATGCAGTAACAAGACAAAGACATACGTAGGGGAAACGGCAAGAAGCATAGGAGAGCGGGTAAATGTACATTGGAGACAACTCAAGGAAGGTAAAAGCTCATCGATTCTGTACCAACACGCCGAACAGGAACACGGGGGATCTATCAACAATATAGAAATTAAAATATTGTCCACACATAGAACAGATGCAACAATCAGACAAATTACAGAAGCTATACACATAATAGAAAATAAACCTAGCCTGAATAGAAAACTAGAATGGAGCACTAGCACACACCACTACATATGACGATAGAGGATCCCGAAAACATAATAAATACACAGATAAATAAACAAATATATATATATATATATTTTTTTTTTTTTGATTCGATTTATTATTATTATTATTACTAGTATTATTGTTATACATACATACAAGCATATGTAATGATAATAATAAGTGGATGTAAACACATGAACAAAATAAGAATAAACAAAAACAACGACAAAAACAAAATACAAATTACATGAACGTATATAAACGGAAGATACAAATATTACAGGCATCCCCCCACATACACACACTAAATAAACATTGACGCACATAGAGATATGAGCATGCGCAAATGAAGACATACAATAGAAATACAAAATGGCTGACGGTTAGTAAGGAGAGACACAAATAAGAAAGAAGAAAACAAAGGACCACTGATGCGGTCACAGGAGTGTGACGAAAGAACTCTGGCCGAGATAAGATTAAGATTAATGTAAAAAAATAAATAACACTGAAGCAAAATAACACCAAATATATAGTGCGTGTGTTTTTATTGGCTAAACTGGCAAAATGACCATTCCGAAATATAACAATATATGTTTCAACACACGACTTCACGTAAAAAATCTTGCACAACAAATATTTAAATGTATATATATATATATATATATATATATATATATATATATATATATATATATATATATACAGCATATATTTAACAATTACGAAAAGGAGAAAGCTAATTCGATACCCAGAATTTATGAAAAATAACATTCGTTCAGCAGGTGTGGCTTTGTGATAAAAAGTTTGCTTCTTGTTATGATGGTAATAATAATAATAATAATAATAATAATAATAATTATAATAATAATAATAATAATAATAATAATAATAATGATAATAACAATGATAATAATAAAGGAGCACCCCTCCCGGGTGACGACTTGTATGTGAGGCCGGTACAAATGCTTTGATAGCCGTGTCTTACTTGTCTAACTAACTGTGCTGCTATACCGGAGTGGACGTTGCATCAGTCCGACGTTGGATTATAAGAGTGGCGACGAGGAATTAACAACTCACGAGGAATTAGCAGACTCAAGAGGATTAAACAAACTTACAAGGAGTTACGAAACTCACAAAAGTTTTTTTGTGCGAATTTTACTGTATACAAAATCGTAAAAAAAGAATTGTTGGCCCGTTTGCTCGAGTTGCAAAAACAGCCAGAAGAAGAAGAAGAAGAAGAAAATATAATAATAATAATAATAATAATAATAATAATAATAAGAAGAAGAAGAAGAAGAAGAAGAGAAGAAGAAGAAGAAGGAGGAGGAGAGGAGAGGAGGAGAAGAAGAAGAAGAAGAAGAAGAAGAAGAAGAAGAAGAAGAAGAAGAAGAAGAAGAAGAAGAAGAAGAAGCTGAACAACAACAACAAAAACAACAACAACAGCAAATACAACAATCACTAATACACCAATAAATGCTGCAATTAATGACCAGTAAGTCGTCTAAAAATCCTGAAAAGTTGTTCTTGCCAGATTATGTTGCAAATTCAATAACGGAATTTAAGTATGAACCAGACGACGCAGCTACATTCAAGGCGTACTACAGAAGATACGATCAGGTCTTCAAAAACGAGTGCAAAAAGTGGGACGACGATATGAAAACGCATTTAATCCCAAGAAAACTATTTATGCAAATAGAATAGTAATATCTGAAACACTGCAAAAGAAAATGTTGAGGGAATTCCATGCTGTACATCCTCGTATTTATATATAATGCGTAGCTACGTGTACTGACCAAAAATGGATAAAGAGATTGAAAATTTAGTGAAAGGCTGCAGAGGATGTGCTTTAGCAGCAAAATTACCGGCGATAAAAAGTTAATCTCTGCCTAAAATAGATGTTTCGTGGTTCACATTGATTTCGCTGGTCCCTTAAACGGTTCATATTACTTAGTGGTAGTAGATAGATTTTCTAAATGGCCAGAAATTTGTAAGTGTAAAAAGCTAACCTCCTCGACTACAACAAGCTTTCTACATGAGCTGTTTGCAAGATTCGGCATCATAGGCACTATAGTGTCTGATAATAGAACGCAGATTGTGTCTTTTGAGTTTAAAAAGTTTTGTAAAATATTCGCTTAGAACATGTAAATACTGCGCCATGCCATTACAGATCTAACTGACAAGCAGAACGCTTAGTCGATACGTTCAAGAGAGCCCAAAGAAACTCGAATAAGGAAGTCACGGATGAGGTAGCTCCACAACAATCCCTAAGATTATACCGAGTGACACCAAATCCAAACACACCAGCAAGTATGTCACCAGCGGAGCTGATGTTTGCGAGGAAAATTAAATCTGTCTTCAATAAATTGCTACCTGGTAGAAAAATAAAAATTGCAATGGAAAATACAAGATATTTCAAAATTGGTTAAGATATATTTGTTAGGGCATATAAGAACGGAAAACAAATTTGTGAATACAGCATGATTGCTAAGGAAAAACGCATAGGAAAAATGCTATAACTGGAAAATTGATATACAAGAGACGCATAAATCAACAAAAAAAAATATGATTTGTCGAGAGCGAACCCAAGAGAATGGAAGAACCAATGGAATGTTTATATGATACTTTTCAAAAACCAACGCTACTACAAATAATTGAACTAAGATACACAAGCGAAAGAAATAGAAAATGTACGAAATTGCTGGAAGTGGATGCCAAACGACAAACATTAAATTTGTAACTGTACAAAAAACTCAAAAAAGGGAGGTGGGGTGATGTAAAATTACTGTTAATAAAATTAAATAAAATTATACCTCCTGAGAAAAAAAACTTAAAAGGGGAGATTTCATAGGGATAATAATAATAATATAATAATAATAATAATAATAATAATAATAATAATAATAATAATAATAATAATAATAATAATAATTGAAAACAGAAACAATTCCTATCATAGGTGCATTAGGCATGATAAAAAAATATTCAGACAAATACATAACAAAAACACCAGGACTTACAAACACATATAACATACACACATCCTACGCAGAACACTTTCCATACAATAACCATCAGAGCATCACAACAAATCACAGCACATACCCAAGGCACACAGAGCTGCGCTCGGTAGTGAAGTGAAAGCACGCTATAAAAATAAAACTACTGAATAATAATAATAATAGTGGAACACCCCTCCCGTGTGACGGGTGGTATTTGCAGTCGTTACAAAATACTGTGACGCTGGAAGTCGAGTTGTTGAGAAGTCGGCGAAGTCGGTCATAGATAGTCGTGTTTTACTTGTCTAACTCTATTGCTTTACTGGAATGGACGTTACAACACTCCGACGTTGGATTACAACACTTCTCAATGACATGGTTCCGGTTTCAGTCCCACTGAGCGTCACCTGGGCAGGTATCTTCTACTATAGCCCCAGAGCAACAAATTCTTTCATGAGTGGATTTGGATTTCGCAGTCAGAAACTAAAGGAACCCCATCCGATGTATATATATATATATGTGTGTGTGTGTGTGTGTGTGTGTGTGTGTGTGTGTGTGTGTGTGTGTGTGTGTGTGTGTGTGTGTGTGTGTGTGTGTATACACGGTAATTTAGGCTATGATAAAATAAATACTGGGATCGATTCTTTCGACTAAAATTCTCCGAGGCGTTGCCCCAGCCTGGCAGCAATCCTGTTGACTGAAACAAGTAAAAGATAAACGATAAAGGATAAATGATTTTGAGAAGAGGACATCAGAATGAACTTCATGGTACAAAAGTTAGACAGAACGCTTCTAACCGTGTGGAATGATTTAGAAAGTAAATCAGATAAGAGGGACAATTTCACAGTTTTGAATGTTTAGTTCATAGTCAGAGTAAAAAAGAAAAAAAGGATATGTTCTCTTAGCGCATGACATATATTGGTATACAAAGAAAGCTTATCAACAGTTTACTTGTTTGGTACTTTGGTGGGCACTTCCAGTTGTCTAATCGGCTGATGGAAAGCATTGGTGGAAGATAACTTATAGATGGTCCTTGGAATACAGGGAGACTGCAATATATAGAAAGATATATTTTTGAAATATTCTTTAAATACTTTTGAAGTTGTACCACAGAGAGAGAAAGAGAGAGAGAGAGAGAGAGAGAGAGAAAGAGAGAGAGAGAGAGACTGAGAGAGAGAGAGTGAGAGAAGGAGAGAGACAGAGACAGAGAGGCTGCTTGATCGAAATATTATTACATATTTCTATATATTTAGTGTATTATCGTAAATGATATGAAATAGAAAATCGCTTCTTTATGGAAACGATCGTAATGCCAATTAGACTTCTTTCTTTACATAAATGATTATTACCATTATTATTAATATTAATATTATTTCCACACATACTTTCTCATTGGTAATGTTTTTCTGGTGTATATACATAAATGTGATTATATTCCCAACTAAATTGCACTTCATGTTTGAGACTCCCATGAAGCTTACAAGGCGTACTCACGCTCTTCAGCTATGAGTCTGCTGCACCATATAGCGGAAACAGCTGTAAGATAATGATATTCATGTTAACTTTATACTTTGTTATCTATTTTTGGCATATATATATATATATATATATATATATATATATATATATATATATATATACATATATAAAATATAAATTTGAAAAAACCCACTATTATGCAATTCAAACAATGAATTTCCCTGTAAGTTTGGAGTTTTATTTTCTAATATTATTATTATATACATACATATATATATATGATATAATATAATATAATATATATATATATATATATATATATATATATATTATATATATATATATATTTCTCAGATAGAGAAAAAAATCTATCAGAAAGGAACTCTATCTCTCTTTAAAAAATATCTTTTGATAAGCATAACAAATGCGCAACCGGTAAAAAGAACTTTTACCTAATTAAATACACTCTCCCTTACTTAAATCATTTTGTCAGCATTTTCTTCATTTCCTTTATATATATATATATACATCTGTACACGTATATGCATATGATGATTGTCTCATCTTCTCAGATGATGGACGTTTCACATTTAGCTTAGTTCTGATTTAAATTCATCCTTGTGTGTGAAGGCGCATTGCTCAGTGGTTTGAGCGTCGAGCCTATGATCGTGAGGTTGTGAGTTCGAATCCCAAACCGGGCTGCATGTTGTGTTCTTTAGCAAGACACTTTATTTCACGTTGCTCCAATTCACTCAGCTGCAGAAATGTGTTGCGACATCACAGGGGCCAAGCTGTATCTACTATTGCCTTTCCCTCGAATAACGTTGGTGGCGTGGAAGGGGGAAGCCGGTATGCACGGGTGACTGCTGATCCTCCATAAACAACCTTGCCCGGACTTGCGCCTGGAAGTGTAACTTTCTATGTGCTATCCCATTGTCAGTTATGACCGAAGGGGTTCTCAGTATATGTGCACGAATAGTTACCACGCTTCCATCGTCATAGTATTTAATAAAATATAAAACGGATCAAGATATGAATTGATAGGTGAGACATTTGTACGTCACTTGATTTAAATGACAACAGCTTTCACATACTTTTGCCCACTACTCGGTTTCTATAGTAAATTCCTGTGACAAACAATGCAAACGGGCACTATTTTGATTGCAATTTTTATGTCACAGTATCTTTCTCCCAGAAAAGCTGCTCTCTCCACAACTTTGTCAAAATTAACGGGAGAATCTTCTGCCACTGAAAATCTATTTAACTCAAAGCTGAGACTTTGACAGGTATTATCGCTCCGGGTCAGAAGGGGACTGGGAGTAATAGAGCCTCACCATTAAACTGTATCCAATGCAGTTTAAATGAATGTATGTACCTATTTTTATATACACGGGCAAAGACATAGTCACACACACACACACACACACACACACACACACACACACCACACACACATACTAACATGCACGTGGATTCATAACTTCCCAAATCCAATTAGCATTAACATAAATCGGGTAAAAACTGCTAACATTTGAAGTCGTATGTCCCACCCTTTTCTGTCTGAATCCTACGACCATTTCCCCAGCATGGCTTTCACACAGCCACATTTGGTAGCTACTACGGTAAGAAATTCCAGAATAGATTCTGTGCTACTTTTATGTCACTGGTCAATTGGACTTGCTATATCAAGAAAATTAAACAGGTTGACTATTAAGCTGTTTTATGATTAAGCCAATAAATATACTCTCATCATTTACTCATGATGTTTTTCTAAAATATATAAACAATACACATTTATCTAAATATATCCAAAATAAAATGGCAAAAATATTCACAAAATTATATATAAGAAACTGTAGCAGCCTCTAATATAAAAATTCTATGTATCATTTAATTGCTAAATCATAAAATGATTAAATTGCTGAATCACTGTTCACACGCACACACGCACCGACAATCGCGCGCGCGCGCAGACATGGGTGCGCATGTGACACGTAGAAATGTACCCGCTCTCACACTCATATACAGATATGCACATACACAGACACATGCAGATATATGTACGCACCAACCAGATCAGACAGCGACAAACTCTTAAGAGCTGTCTTGATTTAACAAAAGAAAAACTCATACTTGCATCCAGGCACGCAAACCTATATACGCATACTGCATTCAGTTGGCATACCGATATACGTATGTACACACAAACGCATATACTCATATATATATATATATATACACACACACACACATACATTTATATGTAAGTATAAATATATGTGCTTATTTGTGTGTGTGTGTACATGCTTACATACAAGTATTTGATATACATATATTTATATGCATGCATTCAAACAAAGCAGAGAAACCACAAGAGTAGACTTACCGTGTACCAAGACTTGTTTGAGCAACTGTAGCAACTCCTGAGAGAATTACTGTTGTTGAGAAGAGTTGAGCTCTTAAAGGGTCTGTAACATCTACACACACAAGGTCAGCTAACACAGCTGCAAAACCCATTGCTCCGGCCAATAACGTAAGTATGTTCTACAAAGAGAATTGTATAACTAAATCGTTTTTCTGAATGTTGGCGACAGAGCCATTGCAATAATCACATATGCCGAAAAAAAAATCTGTTTCCAGAATTTTCAGTCCTAAACTAGAGAGATTTTGAATCACAGAATCCGAAAAATGACATCTATTTATTAACGTCACGTCAAATTTTTTAGATACTGGATCCCTAAAATTACATTGTTTTAAATAAAGCTGCTTGTCATAGTGTAAATTCAGTGGATTATATTTTATTGTAACACAATAAAATGATAAAGCAATTGGTAGTTGTACTGTATTAAATTTTCGTTAGTGTGGTAATATATATGTACTAGCATTATGACCCGTCGTTGCCGGGTTATGTATATATGTGCATATATATATGTGTATATATTTCATGTACATCTATATATACATCTACATATACATCTACACATAAAATACAAAATACAAAGTTATATCTTGATATCGCTAGTGATAACAATACTGAAAATATATAACAGACTGGAATTGGAGGCCCGTCTCTTGCAATTTTGATCAATTGTATCAATTGTATAGAAGTGTGGCTACAATCCAGTCTACCTCTATTTCTGGGGGGACATTTTTAATGTTTATCCGGCACGTCCTACGTCCCAGATATAAAGGTAAAAATAAAATATTTCCCCTTTGCAAGGTTCGAGTCGAGTACTCCCTTGCACGCTCCGTTGACTTGAACCTTGCTTCTATTGTGGCGAATTTACCGCCTCTGGTTAGATATCTTTCATAGTCACACCATGACATTTTTCGACGGTGCTTTCCTCCAGATGTTACTTCGTTTGGTGGTGTTTTCCTACATTCACCGTCTTTGTCGGTGATCAATCCGAAATAGGTTTCTATTTCTTTCATTTTAATTTTAATGAGATCGCGCCCGCCGACAACTGCAGCGAAATTCATTTTTGGACTTTCTTCTATCGAAGGCATTCTAACAAGAATGCTTCCGTGTAAACGGTGAAAATATTGTCAATTTCCCCAAACAGGGACACAATTCAATTTTTAAACAATAACCAAAGCTCCTTCTCCCAAAGCGGGGTGGTTACAGTTTACAATTATTTAACAAATGCAACACAACAACGTTTCCCTTACGAGGAACCAACAAACATGATAACAATAGTTAAACAGTAATAATAATAACAACAAACCTTACGGTGAATCAAAAAGCAGTGCGCAGTTGAAGCTATAGTCCTTTATGTATAAGAAATAAACCAACAGCAGGACTCAGTAGAAGCGGATGTTCGAGAGAACAGACATTACATAGAGGCAAACTTCATATAGATACTTAATGCTAGCTAATTAGCAGATAATCTAATGTAAAAGCCGTGGTAAACGGTATGTGCACAGCTCCATCTGGACTATTCCATTTCTGCACGCTAATTTTATTTTTAAGTTATTCCCATTCATGTGAAACCACTTATTCAAGTTCAAGTCATTAATGCAATTTTATACCAATTGCTATTTTTACTTTTGTTATGTTACGATTATATTATACTTTAGTTTGATTTTAATTATTACTTACTACATATAATTCAATTGTTATTATTATCTCTAATTTTTATTGTTAAAGTGAAAGTATCTGACATAAAATAGAGAAATGTTTTTGTTTCACTTTTAACACGTAATACTGAAATAGTGGAGAAGATATGATATTGCTATGAGCTCGCCCTAGGCAAGAAGTTGAACATGTTTTGTCAATGAAACTACATGGACCCTAAGTAAGGCATGTGTAAAATTTGAATGAAAGTTTTTGTGTAGTTCTCAAGTTTTAGGGAATCGTAGTGGAGAAGATATGATATTGCTGTGGGCTCACCCTATGCAAAAAGTTAATTTTAGGGAAACACATAGACAGACAGACAGACAGACAGACAGACAGACACACATTCTCAGTTTTATATATAGAGAGATAATAACAGTATATAATTTTCTAACACTTTAATTACAGTTTGCACACAGACATGTTCACATAAATGAACCCCATACGCTATTTAATATCCTTCATTATATCATCCTACGCTTGCCATGCATATTCCCAAACGCAGTTTCCCTCTTCTCTGTTTAAAATTAACGTCTTTTACCATTTACTTGATGGTGGCCATTCTACAATGTATCCCGATTTCCCTTCTATTTTGTTTTCT
>NC_042997.1:68885049-68907549 GCF_006345805.1 Octopus sinensis
ACGTAGCACCTTTTATCTTTCATCTTTTACTTGTTTCAGTCATTCCACTGGGGCCATTCTGGGGCAACACCTTGGAAATCTATTAGTCGAACTAATCGATGTAAGTACTTCTTTTAAAGCCTGGTGCTTATTCTATCGGTTCTCTTGCTAAGTTAGGAATACATTATCACACAAACATCGATTGAAAAGCAAGAATGAATGTATGTGTGTATTTTTTGTTTACGGTCCCACACAACAATATCTTGTCGGAGGTTTTTTAACTTACTATTTTTTTTACTTGTTTCAGGCATTTGACTGTGGCCATGCTGGAGCACCGCCTTTAGTCGAGCAAATCGACCCCAGAACTTATTCTTGGTAAGCCTAGTATTTATTCTATCGGTCGCTTTTGCCGAACCGCTAAGTTACGGTGACGTAAACACACCAGCATCAGTTGTCAAGCGATGTTGATAGGGGGGACAATCACAGACACACAAATACACACACACACACACACACACGCACACACACACACACACATACACACACACACACACACACACCACACACACACACACATATATATATATATACAATTATACGACGGGCTTCTTTCAGTTTCCGTCTACCAAATCCACTCACAAGGCTTTGGTCGACCCGAGGCTATAGTAGAAGACACTTGCCCAAGGTGCCACGCAGTGGGACTGAACCCGGAACCATGAGGTTCGTAAACAAGCTACGTACCACAGTTCCACCAATATTGTTTTGACCCATCGGTCTCAATGTGATCAACTTCTTTTATGGGTATTTTCTTTTTTTTTGTTATCCTGTTCTACACCGTTCTGGACAACATGTTATACTCTCATGGGAAGATAATATCTGAAAGAAATTCTTTCACAGTTGGCAATATGGTGAATGCCTTCGGTATTGGTCTTCTTGCCTGTCAAAGTTTTTCGCCTTTTATATTGTAGGCACTTGTTCGTGGATTGTGTTATGTAGCCGTCACAGTGGGTTGTTATGAACTTTCCGGAACTCCGCGTTAAGCTTTTGGCATGATCAATCCCTTAAATGACTTGTGTTTTACGTGCCTAGCACACATATGCTATCTTCTCAGTGAACTGATCCCTTATGTTCTGCCTAATGCTCTTTAGGGAAAGATCAGTATCGCCTCTTATTTCATACCTCTCCTAAACTTCATGAGCTATCCTAATTTTTGTTGTTGGTTTCATGGTCAGAAACTAGAGCAAGATAGTCACTGGTCTCTTTCTTCGCCTGCAAATGGTGTTTCAGTGTCAACTGTACGTAATATGGCATCGGTACAGATTGAAGACCACAGCCACCATGCTTGCGTGTGAAGTATAGGCTGCCTACATCTTCATTGATGTTGGTGTTTCCAGTAGCACTGAACAGCTTGCGAACATCTATGTCATTAGGTTCTTGTGGTGACCAGTTCAGAAGACCAAACGTAGGTGTGAGGACATGCATTGCAATAGGTTTATTATAAGCTGAGAGTTCTGATAACAATATTCTCTTTAATCCCCCGAGATATTCATTTCTTGTACTCTCCTTGTTTGTGGGTCCATCGAATCTGATATTCGCATCTTGTACGAGATACCTACAAATGTAACCTGACTGTAGAGGCTGCATTGTCAAGTCGCTTGTTCTTAGGATTTCAGAAGAGGGCTCAAACGTCTCATACTTTATTGTTCAGAATACATATCTGGACTCACCAAATTTTATTCTGTTTGTAGAAAATTGGGTTATAAGGTCCAGTTTTTTTGGATATGGTTGATAATTGGCCCATGTAGTTTCAGGTCGTCGACAAAGAAAAGATGGGAGACACATTTGAACCCATTTCTCTCTTTACTATATTTTATTAGCAGATATTATAGTGAACTTAACGAGACGGTGAAGAATAACACAGACAGGCTATCAACCTGAATGATGCCATTTTGGGAGTGAATGCTATCCATTTCACTGCCGATTCGAACAATGTTGCTCACTTCCCTTTTCAGCACTGCATTGATATATTTATTTTTAGTTATTTTTAGTGCTCTTGTTTAGCAGGTGCTACCCGAGTGATACCATACAGCATTCAAAGGCCGTCTGCACTGATCTCTATCACCTT
Source organism: Octopus sinensis (assembly GCF_006345805.1). Classification (NCBI taxonomy): domain Eukaryota; kingdom Metazoa; phylum Mollusca; class Cephalopoda; order Octopoda; family Octopodidae; genus Octopus; species Octopus sinensis. The sequence continues at coordinate 68,887,154 of NC_042997.1, forward strand.
CATTTCTTCTGAGGAAGAGTCTGTCAACATCACTGTTTCTGTGGAAGTTCCCAATTGCGGGTTTTGATATCTATGGAGTGGATTTCCTCTACAGACCAATCAATTATCCCAAATGTTGGGATCAGCACTGGTACTGCAAATGCATTGTGGGATATTGCTTAGTTGTAAGAGGAGAGTTCCGACTGCCATATTTTCTTAAGTCTGGTGTAATATTCTCGGGTCACAATATCTTTATTCACAGTGCCTTCGTATGATACATTTTCGTCCATGCCTAGGTACTTATGATATTTATGAACATTTGTTCATTTGCCTATGTCAGCTGATAATGTTGTCAATTCCAGTTGCTTTTTGGCATTGTTAACACTTTTAGTATAAATCTACAGGTTTTCTACAAAGAAATTATGAATTACTTTGATAGTTGTAGCATTTGAAGACCCTGGCATGTAACCATTTGTTTTCTGCAATGGGAACGATAATGGATTCAGTGTCAAAATGAAAAGAAGTACAGAAAGGCTATCTCCACGGAATATTCCCTTTCAAATGACTATACTATCAGAAACAATTATTCTGTTCTCTGTTGTAATGGTTGTCCATGTCTTTGTGAGTCTCTCTATAGTAGCAATTAAGGTAGTAGGTACTTTACCAGATGTACTTCAACAGACATGAATGAGAGATTGAATCAAATGCCTTCCTATAGTCAAACCATACTGTTACAAGGTTTCTATGTTGTTTTCTTATTCCAGACAGTACAGCTTTGTTTATTAAAAATTGTTCAGCACATCACCACACTCCCTTCTTTTCACCAGCCTCTTCATCAATCACAATGTTGATCGACTCACAATGCTCCTGTAGGGATTGGTTGACGCAAGTTGTGTACAGTTTGTTTTTTGGCATTGTTAACACTTTTAGCATAAATCTACAGGTCGTCTACAAAGAAATTATTTAGAAATATTTAGACAAGCAATGGGCCTGTAGTTTCCTGCTATCTCGGTGATTTCATTCTTGGCAACAAGATTTGCCCTTGCTGTAGCAAGCAAATTTGATATATCAGTCTGATCTTCTATAGTTCTTTTGAACATACATATCAATTGGTTTCTATAAAATGTTAGCTTCTTGTACCAATATCAAATTATTAGGTCCCTTCCAGGTGCCTTCCCATTCTGCATTTTGCCTACTGCTATAATGAAGGTTTATGAATCAATTTTCTATGTTTTACTCTTAGTGTTAGTACAATATTCTCTCTCAGATGTATTCAACCATGATGCATTAAGGATGAAATCCCTCTATTCGTTTCAAAGTTTTGACCAGAATCATTGTAGATCTTCTTGGGAGGGAGCTTTCTTAATGGTAATGTTTTTCTTCCTCATCTCCCTGTATGATGCTTGTGGATTGTAAGCAAAGTTGTGATTGATATTGGCTCGTTCAAAAAATCGCATGCGATAGTGCAGTTTCTCGCCCATCGTCCTGGGTTCATGCTTTAAAGTGACTAGCTTTCCATCAAGAGCTCGGTGTGAAGAGTTGCCATAAAGTTTCGTTAATTTTTGTCTCAGGTAGAGTTGGTGACGTAAATTCATTTTTCTCCTTACATTTTATTGTTGTAGTTAACTATCCGATATGGCGGCGCACGTCGTTGATGATTTCTTCAAGTTTTGTTTTCTGTCTAGGTTGTTTCTGTTTAGTAATTTCGTTCCTTTGTTCACTGTAGATTTCTCTTAGGTGTTCTTTAAAAGTAATAGCGGTTGTGTATAAAAGAGCATTAATATTCCAGTAATTAAAGTCACATGATTCTATGTGCTTTCCAGTGACATCGTTGATAACTTTAAGCATTAGATCGGTCTGATTGTTTCTCTCTTGTTGGGAATGGTCTGTTGTTCAACGAAAGCTTTGAGAAAGAGGCAACATTTTTTTGCGAATTGTAATTTTAAAATGTTTTTGAGTTGGATGTATTCTGCAGTCTTCCTTACTGAATCAGATAAATTTGGAGACACACTCGAATTTAGCGATGAATTATTTGCATTATTTTTACGCCGCTTCTGGCAGATTTTGTCCCATTCTCAGTGTTTTGGGAGGATCGAGGACCAGTTGATTTGTTTTTACAAAAGGTGTTTGTTGTCGGAGCTGTTTCGCCGTGGAGGTATTTAAGTTGAGATGAGCTTCGTTCCAGTATTGTTTTAACCGCTTCATGTATCCGATTGAAGGGTCATTTCGGGCTTTTTCATAGCAACGAAGTAAATCTTAGTTTAGTTGTTGAGTCCAAGTAAAATAGGAAGAGTACTTACGTCTTCTTAAATAACTTACTGGTGAAGTAGTTCTGTTTTCATCGGTGATGACGTTGTTAGTTCCAACTATCGTGGTGTTAGTTTCAGCCATAATCATGTTAGCGAGATTCCACGTATAGAAGTATATTTTAAAATCTGTTCAGGATAACGCTACGTTGGTGAGTAAAATGTATTTCTCTTATTAATTACTGGAGAAATAAACCAGTTACCGATTTAGGCTGGAGAAGTCGGCATATTTCTAGAGGAAGGTTTGTAAAACGGATTTTATAAATGTTCATCTACACCTGTACGACTGATGTTGACGGCACCATTATGTATGTATGTATGTATGTATGTATGTATGTATGTATGTATGTATGTATGTATGTATGCATGCATATATGTATGCAAGAAGCCTCGTATATGTGTATTCAAAAAAAACCAGATTACTGTGAATTGGATTTTATTATAACTGAATATAAAAACAATCATTAATGTGTATGTGTATGGAGAGAGACATAGAGGGAGAGAGAGGGAGAGGGAGAGAGATGAGGGAGAGAAAGAAACGTAAATACATCAATATATGGAGGAATACTGAATGTAAGGTATCTCTCTTGAGGGTGGCAGCTTATCCGTAATACTTTTCCTTCCAGCTGTGAACCTCTTGTCAGCCCTGCCGAGGCAAAACGAACACTACGTGATAGAATCTGTAGATGGAAGGAAGGTTAATTTCACTCACAGTTATTTAGGTTGATGACCTCAAGCAAGAACTCATGTAATAGCTATGATACCAGGAGGTAGACGGAACTAGTCATAACAAACTCATCAACCTTAGAGGACATACAAATGTAGTTTGGTCAGGACATGTGTTCATATTTTGAAGATAAACAAGGAAAGATTATCGACTCAGCAGCAAATATTGATATGAATAGCCTATCTCGCCTATTATCGGTGATGAATGTCGCAACTGCTTCGGAATTGGTGTGAATACTGCATAGATTAGTGCTGTGAGTTAAGCAGTCTTCGGAAGATATGAAAGCCAGAAGTGATATCATTCAAGATAACGTTTACCACAATGCTTTAGCAATGACATGCTAGTACTAACATTTGTAATATCAGATTGGACACTTACAGAAATGTGCAATTTGGACGTCAGGACTAGGAAGAAAATTGGTATCCTTGTATATCATCATTAATACTTATAGGATCTATATTATACGGAGAGATGGAGATGGTGACATAAACTTAGATATGTTTCGATCAAAGATTGGTCCAGGCCATATCTAACTTAATAGCATCAGCTGATGAAACATAATAGAACCACCTGATGAAACTTAATAGCACCGAACGAACCAGACGACCTTTGAGTTTTACTTAGAAAGCAACTGCTGAAAAGATGGCCTGGTAACATCATGCGTATACTCACCAGTGAAAGCCGTAACATTCAGACTAGGCGAAGAAATCCTAAGCAAACACTCCGAATATGAATGGACTGACCTGCTTAGACAGAGTTTTGGATGGAAAACGCTCGTTATAGCAGCAGAAAGTTAAATATCGATACATATCTCACAAGTAACAGTATTTCAGCGGTGTGTAAGTTGAGTTGGTGTGTTAGTTGAACTCTGCATGCATTCACCCAAGTGTATGCATCTATTCACGTAAGAATCTCTCATGGACATTTCTGAAATGTCTTGCAAATATCAGTAATAAATTGGATTTGGAGCATCCGCTTTAGTTTGTTTTACTCTTTCTCTGCAGAACCCAGTTTCCCAGTTTTTTTGTGCAAACTTGTTGATGCTTAACCTATGATAATATGTAGAAATGAGAACTGATAGTCAGGGAACAAGTGCTGTAAGTTCTGCATTAATTCTTTCTAAATGTTCTCTTTTACTTGTACTTTTGACTGCTCATTTACATCTGCTGGACAGCTGACCTCTATGGGCGTGTGCGTGGTGTGAGTGTGTGTATTTGTGTGAGTAGTATATATGTGTGTGTGTCTGTGTGTGTGTGTGTGTATGTGTGTGTGTGTGTGTCTGTATGTGTATGGGAGAGAGAGAAGGAAAGAGAGAGAGGGAAAGAAAGAGAGAGAGAGAAGGAAAGAGAGAGAGGGAAAGAAAGAGAGAGAGAGAAGGAAAGAGAGAGAGGGAAAGAAAGAGAGAGAGACCTCGGTTACAAATAAATTGCAAAGTTTCTCTATGCAGAGTTAATATTTATGCAAAGGGAATCATTAACACATCTCCCACAATAAATAGGGCACAAAATGTAACTGCATCGCGAAGTATTTCAGCTGTTCGAAGTAGTTTCATTTAAAAGCATCGCAGTTATCCTTGAGGTAAAGATTTATAAATATTTCAGAGAGAAATAATAGCCACGGGAAGCAACTCCATAGCAGGGATTTATTCATACATGGGAAGCAACTCCCACAAATATTTCACCCGGTAATTCCCCGTTTACCGTTGCTACTTTTTCGTTTTTTTTCTCTGTTTTTCTTAGATCAAATGTAGACAAATACTTGTATAGGTATTAAATTGTCCTTATATCTATATCTAAAATAAACGATCACGTATATAATGAGAGACGATCGATTGTCAGTATCCCAACTTTTTCTTATTTGTAGCGAAGGCAGTGTACATTATTCAGTCTGGCTTTTACATTTTAATTTGATAGGTTACGGTTTGAGTTATTCTGCTTTTTCTAACAGGTTCAGCAAGGACGTAGAATTTCCTTTATTGCCACATATGTAGTAGAAATTTATCATTGTACGAAGAACATACATACATACGTCAACTGTGATCCAGAAACTCCATGATGTAAAAGCACCTGGAAGAGACTTGATTGTTGGATATTGGTAACAAGAAACTAACATTCTACCGACCATGTCTTGTCAAACTGTACCAGCAAGCTTTCATTGGGAACAGTAGCATACCACACTGGTTAGCTCTGGCAGAGACAAAATTGATCCTCAAATACAGAACCACCCACATGGCAAAAAAACTACCGGCCAACTGCATGCCAAAACTTAATGTATAAGATATATACAGAATGTTTAAACCTATTCCTCAAGTTCCTGATGCACAAAAGGGATAGAGATAGAGGCAAAACCATAAGATGTGAGAAGCGATGTAGACTTTGTGGAGTTTTGGAGACTTTTAGAGTTTGGTCAGGATAAATGTTGCTATATGGTTGTGAAAACTATGAACCAGACTAGTAACATCTCCATTAATGATTTAATTGTTTCCTCTGTATCTGATGAGGAATGTTACAGGAATCTAGAGGTGGCTGAAAACATACATTACAATGGCACCTTACAAATATACCTTACAATGAAAGAGCCGTAAAATGAGGCAACTAATGCAGAGTTTGTGGAGTTCAGACTGGAGATATCACCCACATCATAAGAAGTTGCCGGAAATGTCATCACGGTATTATCTACCGATGAGACAAGACGTTGTATCTACAATGAAATCCGTCGGAAGGATAATCCCAAGGACAAAGAAGTAAAAACCCACAATACGGTAGACGTCACAGCCACTCATAGTGAAAAGGAATACTGGTAGAATGCACTAGTAAAGACCTCAATAAAATGTAAGCACAACAGACCTGATATAAGGATTTGGGAGAGAAGAGAAACTGTGCGGAGTTGTGGAAATTAGGGGATGTTAACATAAGATCAATGAAAAAGAGAATACCTATGCTGAACTATTGAGAAATCTAGAGTTACTCTATCCAGAGTACAAGTTCAGGTTTATACCTGTAATTATTGGGGCACTGGGATATGTAATACACTGCCTAAATTCCAATCTTGAGAAATTAGGCTTCTCAAACCAGAAAGGAGAGAGCTAATTCGAAGGCTACAGATTCAATCAATTGCTGGAACTGTAAACATCTGTAAAACTTTCCAGAAGTTTATCATTTAAATATATATGAGTATGTCTAGATATGTAACTCTATGCATGAGAATACATACATAAAACATACAAATCTGCACATACATACAAACATACATACATACATACATACATACATACATACATACATACATACATACATACATACATACATACACACACACATACATACATACATACATACATACATACATACACACATACATACATACAAAAATACCCTGTTTTTGACGTTGAAATTCCAATGAAAGAACTTTGGATCTAGGTTAGAAACCGGTTCTTTCTCTGTTAGCAAGACATCTAGAAATAAACTGAATAACGACACACACACATACATTCATACATACAGTCATACTTACATACATACATAAGTATGTGCATTACCATGACTCTGTATGTGTGTGTGTGTGTGTTTATGTACGTGTGCGTCTGTGTGTTTGTGTGTATATATATGCATGTATTATGTTGAGTCAAAAATTTTGCAATATTTTGGTGGTAACTTATTTGTTCTGTTCATCGATTTACAACAAGAACAGCCTGTCATTCAGGGTAGATGCCATTGTGTTGAATCGTCTGAAGAGGCCTTTCTGCTAATTCTTTGATCCTAATCGGTTTCCAGTTCTTGTCCTTCGAGGCGAGAAACTCGTTCACTGATCTTCCACCTCTTCCTAGTCGGTGAAGGTAGTGAGCAATGGATCGGAACAAGTAATAATCTGAGGGAGATACGTCCGGACTATATACTGGGTGGCATCAGCTGAATTCCCTCAAGTTCTTCTATGAGAGTACATACTTTTTCTTGTTTGTCCAAAACCACAATATCCGGCCTATTATGCTTTCACTTGACACATGTTTTGATGGTAATGTTCCAGTGATATTCCTTGTGCTTGTATTCGTGTGCGTGTTCAAGAACAAGGGGTTCTTTATATTTATTCCAGGGCAGTCTATTTAATGGATGGCATTCTATATTGCTTTTACGACAACGCCATGTCGCATAGGATGTAATATCATGGTAACAATTTTGGATAACTGCTAATCAGATGTGTGATGCCTTCCACAAAAATATGACACTATCTATATCATCGGTTACTTCTTGTTACTGTTTTCGAAAAACATACTCATGCATATATATTTGGGTTGGTGTATGTTGGTCGTTTCACATCCACGCCTTCATTGAGGTATGTTAGTCCGGCACTATTAGGGTTGTATGTGAGGTCATCACTCTGCTCACGATCAGAGCTTATTGACCCGGAACTGTCAAGCCAATGTGAAGAAAAATGGAGTAGACCCAAAGAGCCGATACTGCAACAATAAGATTAAAGCAGCAGACCACCTAATCTCTGGGTGTAAGGTTTTAGCACATATCGAATATAAACCAATACATGACAGAGTTGGTAAATATCTACACTGGATAAGATGTCGGCATTATAAAATCAAAATTGCTGGCAAATGGTACAAGCAGCACCCTGAGGCTGTAACTGAGGGAGGAAGTACAAAGGATTTTCGTAACTGGTACGTCACACATACTGCGAAGAGCATTGTCGCTGTGAATTTTCTTTGCCTTATTCCCCTTTATTTTCTGTGTTTATTTTTTTCATTTTCTTTCTTATATTTTTTCCTCTCTGTCATTCTTCCCCATTTTCTGTATCACATAACCTAAATGAACAATCTGGTGTGATTTTGGTGGACTCCTAATGTATATAGTGAGTTTCTTTGCTGTAGGTGCCAGGAAGACACTCGGCAAGGAAACGTAACGAAACTGAAAGAAGATAACAAAGAAAAATACAATACCTTAAAATTTGAAATAAAAAAATTTAGTCGTGCCTATAATCATTAGTGCATTGGGAACTGGAAGCAAAAATATCGACAAATCGCTGAAGGAAACTGAAATAGAATGTCCGGCAGAGTTCTTATAGAAGGTTTGTCTCTTAGGACAGCTGAAAACTTGTAGACGCCTAATGTAACCCGCTACCCACATAAATCCTACTAGGAATAAGACCAAACCTGAACCAAACCAAAATAAAAAGGAACAGCATGAAAGGAAAAACCATATACGGTCACTTTCCAAGAGATACAAACACCAAGACAGATACAGAAGACCGGTGGCTATGGAAGAGGAGGAGTGATCTGAAGACAGAGAGAAGCACTTACATGCGCAGCACGAGAACGATCGTAACGGAAAATCAATGTTAAATACAGATTCGACAATTCTACTGACAGTGGCAAACGCAGAATGTGTGGTGAGAGGGTTGATACAGTATGGCAGAACGTTAGCAAATGCCCGAAATTAGCACAACGCGAATACAAAAGACTGCATTTCTATGTGACCAGAATGATCAATTGGGATTTCTGCGGAAATCACGGCCTGCAAAGAGCAAAAGCGTGGTACGAACAAACTCCAGAAGGTAACCGAGAATGAAAATTGCAAAATTCTGTGGGATGCAATGTTTGAGTCCAGAGATCGGAGAACGGACATTTCTTGGTGAATAAAAAAAATTGAACATGCAAGATAATCAACATAGCATGGCATGGTGACAAAAGGATAAAAGATAAAGGAGAAAGAAAACTGAACGAATATAACAATTTGAAGTGGGAAATGAAAAGGTTGTGACAAACGAGGTGAATAGACGTGATGCCAAGAGTGATTGCCATACTTGGACGTATCAGTACTCAACTACTCCCATGGTTAAAAAATGTTGTTACAAATGTAAAGATAGAAAAAAACAATCAACATTGCTTGGAACTGCAAGAATACTTCGCAGGGTTCTTGATGCATGGCCAGTAAACAAGTGTCACTTTAGTCTGCTGGTTGTAGACAGCTGACACTTTCCATCAAACTCAGTAAAATAACCTGAGAGCTTTTCTCAAATACTACTACTACTACTACTATAAATAATAATAATAATAATAATATAATAATAATAATAATAATAATAATAATAATAATAATAACAACAACAACAACAACAATAATAATAATAATAATAATAATAACAACAACAACAACAACAACAACAATAATAATAATAATAATAATAATAATAATAATAATAATAATAATAATAATAATAATATGGGGGAACAACTTTGGACCCCCATAACAACTGAAGAGGACACCCAGGCACTGCAAAGACTAAGCAACTGGAAGGCACCTGGGCATGACAAGATCCCCAACTTCTGGTTGAAATATCTAACAGGAATGCACAAAAAGCTGGCTGAAAACTTTAACAACGTACTAGCAGAGCCAGAGACAATGCCTGAATGGCTCACGAAGGGGAAAACCATCTTAATTCCCAAATCAAATGAAACAGAAAAACCAGAAAACTACAGACCAATAACCTGCCTCCCTACTATGTTCAAGGCATTTACTGCAGTGATATCACAAAGGCTGAACAAGCACCTGGACGAAAACAAACTGTTCCCAGAAGAGCAGAAAGGATGCCGCAAAGGCTCATATGGCTGTAAAGATCAACTAATGATTAATAAAGCCATAACTGAAGACAGCCACAGAAAGAAGAAAGGCCTCAGTATGGCCTGGATTGACTACAAAAAGGCGTTTGATAGCATCCCCCACACATGGATCCTCGAAACACTAGCCATTAACAAAGTAGCACCAAGAATCATAAAATTCATAGAACACTCTATGAATAAATGGCAAACAGTCCTACACCTCCAAACAAAAGAGGGACTCATGAAAACCAAAGACATCCCTATTAGAAGAGGAATATTCCAGGAAGACACGCTCTCTCCACTCCTTTTCTGCTTGGCACTGTCACCTCTATCTGATATGCTAAATAGAACTGGATGAGGATATAAATGTTACGGCAAAACGATCAGCCACCTTTTATATATGGATGACCTAAAACTATACGCTGCAAATGACAAACAGCTGGAAACACTATTAAAGACAGTTCATGGATTTACCAAAGAAATATATATGGCAAACAGTCCTACACCTCCAAACAAAAGAGGGACTCATGAAAACCAAAGACATCCCCATTAGAAGAGGAATATTCCAGGAAGACACGCTCTCTCCACTCCTTTTCTGCTTGGCACTGTCACCTCTATCTGATATGCTAAATAGAACTGGATGAGGATATAAATGTTACGGCAAAACGATCAGCCACCTTTTATATATGGATGACCTAAAACTATACGCTGCAAATGACAAACAGCTGGAAACACTATTAAAGACAGTTCATGGATTTACCAAAGAAATATATATGAAATTTGGATTAGAAAAATGCGCCAAAGTAACCATGAAAAGAGGAAAACTAGTTAAGAGTAACAACATCACACTAGATAAAACCAATGAAATAAAAGAATTAGACCAAAGCCAAACTTACAAATACTTAGGAATCCATAAACTAGATAAGACACAACACACACAAATGAAAGAGAAAATAAAAAAAGAATATTATAGACGAGTTAGATCAATACTAAAAACAAAGCTCAATGCTAAAAACAAGATAATAGGTATCAACACTATGAACTGACCAAAATAGATAGGAAAACAAGAAAAATAATGACAGGATCTAGGATGCATCACCCAAAATCTGACATAGAAAGACTATATATACAACGTGTAGAAGGTGGTAGAGGCCTTATACAGCTGAAAAACTACTATAAAATAACCACCATAGGACTGCAAAAATATCTACTTCAGAAGGAAGGGAAACTGATCCAGATAGCGGCAAAACACGAGCAAAACAAAAAAACTGTTCTCAGTATTTAAGGAAGCTGACAAATACAAACAAGAAATCATACCACCTAATAAACATGAAGAAGAAGAAGAAGATTAAGAAACAACAAAAGCTATAAAACAAATGAAATCCAAACTAAAAATAGAACAGCAACGAACCATGATAAAACGATGGCAAGAAAAGCCCCTTCATGGTAAATACTGGACTAAACTAAACGCAAAAGAAATAGACAAAGAAAAATCCCAGCAATGGTTGAGAAGCTCAGGACTCAAAGCAGAAACAGAGGGATTTTTAATTGCAGCACAAGACCAAAGCCTCCCCACCAGAAATTACCAAAAACATGTAATGAAAAGAAATATTACAAGTAACTGCAGAATATGTGGAGATGGACAAGAAACAATAAATCATATTATCTCTAGCTGCCCAGTCCTGGCTAAGAAGGAATATATTCACAGACATGACAGAGTTGGAACCTACATACATTGGAAGCTATGCCAACATTATGGAATAACAACAGAAAAAAAATGGTATAGGCACACACCAGAAAAGGTCACAGAAAACGAGAAAGCAACCATACTCTGGATATGCCGATACACACAGATAGAGAAATTAAGGCCAACAGACCAGATATAGTTGTCAGAGATCATGAAGAAAAAAAATGCTTTCTAATTGATGTATCAATACCGGCAGATGACAACGTGTCTCTAAAAGAAATGGAGAAACTCTCAAAATACAAAGACCTGGAAATAGAGGTAACTAGAATGTGGAATCTGAAAACAGAAACAATTCCTATCATAGTAGGTGCATTAGGCATGATAAAAAAATATTCAGACAAATACATAACAAAAACACCAGGACTTACAAACACATATAACATACAGAAAATTGCACTACTAGGCACTGCACACAACTTACGCAGAACACTTTCCATACAATAACCATCAGAGCATCACAACAAATCACAGCACATACCCAAGGCACACAGAGCTGCGCTCGGTAGTGAAGTGAAAGCACGCTATAAAAATAAAGCTACTGAATAATAATAATAATAATAATAATAATAATAATAATAAGAAGAAGAAGAAGAAGAAGAAGAAGAAGAAGAAGACGAAGAAGAAGAAGAAGAAGAAGAAGAAGAAGAAGAAGATGAAGAAGAAGAAGAAGAAGAAGAAGAAGAAGAAGAAGAAGAAGAAGAAGAAGAAGAAGAAGAAGAAGAAGAAGAAGAAGAAGAAGAAGAAGAAGAAGAAGAAGAAGAAGAAGAAGAAGAAGAAGAAGAAGAATGCCTTGATGCAGGACCAGGCAGTGGCTCTCATAGCTTCTGAACTTAACTGATTGCAAGTGTTATCATGTATAATGTTTTGACTTGGTATAAAAGATGGGCTACAGCAAATATTCTACTCTAGAATTTTGGAAATAAATACGGTCGGCGAAGGAATAACCTCAGCAAAGGGCTATCATAACAACGAACTTAGCACCTGAACAATTGAAGAGGTCAACCAGGCACTGCAAAAGCTAAGAAACTCGAAGGCACCTGGGCATGATAAGATCCCCGACTTCCGGTTAAAATATCTGACAGGAACACACAAAAAGCTGGCTGAAAGCTTTAACGACATACTAGCAGAGCCAGAGAAAATGCCTGAATGGCTCACAAAAGGGAAAACTATCCTAGTTCCCAAATTCACTGAAACGGCAAACCCACAAAATTATAGACCAATAACATGTCTCCCTATAATTTAATAATATCGCAGAGATTGAGCAAGCATCTGGAAGAAAACACCCTGTTTCCAGAAGAACGGAAGGGATGCTGGAAGGGCTCATACGGTTGTAAAGATCACCTAATGATTAATAAAGCCATAACTGAAGACATCCGCAGAAACAAGAAGGGCCTCAATATGGCCTGGATCGACTACCGAAAGGATTTTGAAAGCATTTCCCACACATGGATCCTAGAAACACTAGCCATGAACAAGGTAGCACCAATAATTATAAAATACACATGACACTCCATGAATAAATGGCAGACAGCGCTACAGCTCGAAACCAAAGCATAACTCATGAAAACCAAAGCCATCCCCATTCGAAGAGGAATATTTCAGAGAGAACGCTCTCTGCTTGGCACTGACACCTTTATCTGACATGCTACATAAAACCGGATGCAGATACAAAACAGAGCTGAATGCGAAAGACAAGATAATAGGTATCAACACAATAACTAATAATGTCTCAGTTATAAGTTATAGTTACAGCATCCGTACCTGGACATTAAATGAACTGACCAAAATAGACAGGAAAACAAGAAAAATAATGACAGGATCTAGGATGCACCACCCAAAATCTGACATAGAAAGGTTATATATACAAAATATAAAAGGTGGCAGAGGCCTCATACAGCTAGAAAACTATTACAAAATAACCACCTATGGTGGTTAATTTGCAAAATCAAGGAAACCTAATTCAAAGCACGAACAAAACAAAACAAAAACACTGTTTTCAGTCTTTAAAGAAGCTGACAAATACAAACAAGAAGTCGTACTAAATAAAAACTATAAAGAATAAGAAGAAACAACAAAAACTGTAAAACAAAATGAAATCCAAACTAAAACTAGAACAGCAACGAATCATGATAAAACGATGGTAAGGAAAGCCCCTTCATGACCAATCCTGGGCTGAAATAAACGCAAAAGAAATAGACTAAGCAAAATCCCAGCAATGACTGAGAAGAAGCAATAAATCATATTTCTCTCGCTGCCCATTCCTGCCTAAGAAGGAATATATTCACAGACACGACAGAGTTGGGACCTACATACATTGGAAGCTATGCCAACACTATGGTATAAACACACGCCAGAAAATGTCACAGAAAACGAGAAAGCAACCGTACTATGGGATATACCAACGCACACAGATAGAGAAATTAAGGCATATAGGCCAAATATAGTTGTCAGAGATCATGAAGGAAAAAATGCTTTCTAATTGATGTATCACTACCAGCAGAAATGGAGAAACTTTCCAAGACCTGGTAACAGGAATGTGGAGTCTAAAAACAGAAACAATTCCTATCATAGTGGGCGCATTAGGTATGATAAAAAATATTCAGACAAATACATAACAAATCACCAGGACTAACAAATACATATAACATACAGAAAATATCACTACTAGGCACTGCACACATCCTACATTAAGCACTTTCAATGCAGTAACCACAATACATACCCAAGACACAAAGAGCTGTGCTCGGTAGTGCGGTAAAAGCACGTTATAAAAATAAAAGAACCGAATAACAATAACAACAACAACAACAACAACAACAACAGCAGCAACAACAACAACAACAATAACAATAACAATAACAACAATAATAATAATAATAATAATAATAATAATAATAATAATGATGATGATGATGATGATGATAATGATAATGATAATGATAATGATAATGATAATAATAATAATAATAATAATAATAATAATAATAATAATAATAATAATAATAATAATAATGCCGATACACACATATAGAGAAATTAAGACCAACAGACCAGATATAGTTGTCAGAGATCATGAAGAAAAAAAATGCTTTCTAATTGATGTATCAATACCGGCAGATGACAACGTGTCTCTAAAAGAAATGGAGAAACTTTCAAAATACAAAGACCTGGAAATGGAGGTAACCAGAATGTGGAATCTAAAAACAGAAACAATTCCTATCATAGTAGGTGCATTAGGCATGATAAAAAATATTCAGACAAATACATAACAAAAACACCAGGACTTACAAACACATATAACATACAGAAAATTGCACTACTAGGCACTGCACACATCCTACGCAGAACACTTTCCATACAATAACCATCAGAGCATCACAACAAATCACAGCACATACCCAAGGCACACAGAGCTGCGCTCGGTAGTGAAGTGAAAGCACGCTATAAAAAATAAAACTACTGAATAATAATAATAATAACGCCCCGAAATATATGGGTGTAAATGCAGTTGAAATGATGGGCAAGAAAGAGTTTAACCAAAGAGCTGAGGAGAAGAGAAGAGAAAAGAAGATCTTGAAATGAGAATGCATGGACAATTTGAAAGGAATACACAAGACGTTAAGGATAATATAGCATCGTGGGCATGGCTTGGACGAGGTTATTTGAAGCATACCCCCGAAAGCCTGTACATTGCTGCACAAGACCAGGCCCTCGCTACCAATTCAGTGAAGTATAACATCTATAAAACATCTGACACACAGAGATGCAGACCCTGTGGAAAGAGTGTGGAAAATGTGACCCGCTTGGTAAGTGGATGTGAGAGCCTTTCACAAAAAGAATATAAGGGCCGTCACAATAAATTGTGTATCTTTATTGGCTCTTATGCCGTAAATACCAATATGAAGTTACAGAGAACTGGTATGAGCATGTATCAAGTAAAGTTATGCAAGAGGATGGAAGAGTAACAATAGTCTGGGACTATGATTTTGAGACGGATCGTGTATTCGAGCACCGTCGTCCGGATATTGTCATATTGAATAAGAGAGACAAATACAGTCAGATCATTGATGTAGCGATACCAAATGACATAGATGTTGTGAAAGTGGAGATGGCAAGACTGAATGCAATAAGAGAGGATAATGTAAAAGCGATACCAGTGGTGATCGGGGTGCTGGGCTAAATCCCATTGGAACTTCAAGACTTCTTAAGGCAACTGGAAATCCGATGCAAGATTGATGTCTTGCAAAAAGCAGCCTTACTGGGCACAGCGCACATCTTAAGAAAGTATTATCTGTCTGGGGTCCTTGTTGTGACTTGACAAATGACTAAAGACTCTGGTGCATTTTTACCTAGACTGTTACAAAGGAATATTAATAATAATAATGATGATGATGATGATGATGATGATGATGATGATGATGATGATTATGATGCAATACCAGGCAGTGACTCACGTGGCTTTTGATCTTAACTGATTGGAAGCCCTTATCATGGATATGTGTATTAGTATAAAAGATGGGCTACGGCAAATAATCTGCACAATACCACAGATTTGCTTGTCAGTTGCTTGACTTAACCAGTTGACCATGTCCCTTAGTGGCTGACGATATGTGCATCTCTGATCACGAGCAGAAGTAGTGGGGGAGCATCATAGCCGTGTGTTGAAAGGAATTCTTAGAGGTTTGAATAATTCACCTCTGAGTGTTTCGTTCAAAAGCCTTAAACAATTCTTACTCAAGGACGTTTTGAGCGGGATGGGCTACTCGACATGAAGAAAATTCTAACTGGGCCCAACCTGCAAGGTCATGCGCTATTTACCTTCATATGAGGTCACCATGTCGCGCACATATGGTTGTGATGCATGTACCTGGTATACCCCTATCAGACAGGTAGTTATGACGGGCTTTGTATATTTTTCACCAGTGTCACTTTGATGGCGTGCACAGCTCTCGCATTAAAATAATTATGGTAACAATCTATTACTATTGCCATGAGCAAGGAGAGGTAAATCCAGGAATGACTCAAAATCTCTAGGCTAAAAGTAGAGACGAAATAGCTGATTCTAACTGTACAGCGTCACTATCTATCTATAACTAACAAAATAAAACGGTAATAAGATATAAGACTAGTAGTATAACCCGGCGTTGCCCGGGATTAAGTTACGATTATTAAGCTAATCAAGTTCTTTATTTCAAACCAAACTAAGTAATATCGACGTCAAATTTGGGCGAAATCCGTTGAAATTGGTAGGGTTATTTAAGGAAATACAGATAACTTCTGTTATTTGCTTGAAGGCTCTGCTGTCAGGTGTTTGTAATGTTCATGAGATATTTGAAAGGCAGTGCTGATATGTTAAATAAATGTATTCTCAACAAAACAATTTTTTTACTCGGCGTAAAATAAAAACAAAACTCTTTCGCACTCAAAGTAATATATATGTGAGAGAGAGGGGGGAGAAAGATGAACGATTTAAAATAAATAGATGATCTAAAATAAATATATTGTAATTGTTGTGTGAGAAAGTATATATACTCTGATTGAAAAATATAGCGTCTTTCAAAAACATCCTAAATTTGAACACTATATCTCGTATTTAAAAAAAAAAACATTTTACATTTTATTTTTTATGAAAGCTGTGACTTACTCGCCCTCCCCCTCTCTCTCTCACTTTGTCTTTACCTTTTTTTAGAACGCTGTCAAATTATCTCCCACTTTTCCTTACATATACTTTTCTTTACTATTTTTGTTAGCCGTTGCGAAACACTCTCTCTCCCTCACAAACACACACATACATCAACACACAACTTCTCTCTCTCCCTCACACACACACTTTCGCTTGGTTATGGCTAGAAGGGACTTAACCCATGTTAGCAACCTTCAAAATAGGTAAAAGCTATGGCTGAAAATAGATTTTTACCTGTATCCGCGGGAGCCTCGTGAAAAAAAAAAGTTCACAAAACCCAGGTAGGATGTTGATGAATGTCCTCCTGAAATTGGAGCTACATGCGTGCTAATTTGTGGACGGGCATAAATTACAATCACGCACACACGCACACAAACACACACACACACACACACATCCTGCTTTATATATATACAGATGGTTATCATCAAGTGCACAATATGCATTTGTAGAAGAAGATAGTTGACATCTTTGCCAAACCAGGTGTATACATGGATAGAAACTTGTTGACAGTATGTCCACTGGAAAATATGGCAAACTTTTCAGCGTGAAAACGAACGAAAAATGCTAAAATATGTACGAATCCCGTACGAGACACTCCACCCCAAATTGATAAATGGATCAAGAATAACTGTTCTGATACAATAATGTGGAAAAAATACCTGCTACCTGATGAATATTGTTATCCCATCTAACAAAGACATTGGCCAAAAAAAGATGGAGAAACTGTCAACATATAAGAGACTTGATAATGAAATACACAAAATATTGGCAATAAAATAACAAACTTCGGATAACAACTACAGTATTAGGTATGATAAAAATATGAACAGAAACATACAGGCCGTACTGTAGCTCATATTGCTGCACTCATTTCAAACAGTTCCTCCACTAGAAGTAACCAATATTCTACCCATGCCACTTTCCGTTTAGTAGCAAATTAAAACTGCATAAAACAATTCAAAGGTGCAAGATCAATACGCAATAATCTAACCCAAAACGCACTCCAACAAAACCGATAGCCGGCACTCTAATACAAACAAGAAAAAATATCACATTCTACACACCTGAAACTCATTAATGCTATATGAATCACACATCACATTCTTATACTAAATAACCGTCTCGCACTAATCAAACAACACTTACGAAACATATTCCAAACACAGCAAAATAGATGAACTGACACAGCACGTATTCTGCATAACAGAAGAAACAGTAAAATAGCACCGGGATTAACAAATATAAAACCTATTTAAAAAGTAAGCTGATACAAAGACAGGTCCACGTCCTAAAAGGACACTACCTTCAGGTACACCAATAGCACCTGGTGCTATAGTTAAAAATATATTGAAATAAAGTATGCTGCTGCAGCTACTACTACTACTACTACTACTACTACTACTACTACTACTACTGCTGCTGCTGCTGCTGCTGCTGCTGCCTGCTACAGCTGTTGCTGCTGCTGCTGCTATTACAACTACTATTGTAACTATTATTTCTGTTGCTGCTGCTACTGCTGCTAATACTATCACTGCCACCACCACTGCTACAGCTGATAATGATGATGATGAAAATGACGAAAACGATGATTAAGGTAAAAACGATGATTATGATGACGGTGACAATAAAACATATAACATTTAATAGATGGCCAGAAATATACATGGATTGTTGATTAGGTTCCAGTTCGTGACTGGTAACATAATTTATTGACATTGAAGAATCAAAAGCAATGACAAAATCGATGGAATTTGAACTTAGAATAGAAAAAAGCTGAAATAAATACGGTGGAGTAATTCTGCTAATCCGCTGTTAAGTTTAGGAAGTCATATTATAGATACACAAAATCAATTTTTAAAACATGTCTAAACGAGGTATTAGGCATTAATACGAGTGGCTTTCAATAAGCAATGCCTTTGACCCACTTGCAGTTGTTTGATCTAGCATGTGCACTTATTTATACCTCTATAGATTAAGTGGCGAATTACAGCTCTGAACTAATTGTGGTTTCCGATTTATAGGTATTTGAACTGAGTCAAGTGTGAAATGGAGCCTGTTGAGTGTCGAGCAGTGATCTGGTTTTTGTATTTGAAAGGACGCACACCACGGGAGACTTTTGATGAAATGAAAGTAACTTATGGTGATGATGCCCCATCATATGACCTTGTAAAACGCTGGCATTGTGAATTTAAACATAGTCGGAACTCTGTGGAAACAGCTCCCAGATCTGGTCGCCCCCTTCTGCCGTTGATGAGACGTCTGTCCGTCAAGTTGTGGCTGCCATTTTGGAAGGTCAACGCATAACTATTCGCCAAATAGCCCATAAGGTCAAGATTAGTACCGGGTCTGTGGAAACTATCATTCATGACCATTTGCATATGCAAAAGGTGTCTGCCAGATGGATTTCCAGGTTGCTCACACCTTTCCAGAAGCAAGAACGCGTTGAGTGCTCGAGGATGAATTTGGAGATGTGCCAAGAAGATGAGTCAAAATTTTTCAAAAGA
Source organism: Octopus sinensis (assembly GCF_006345805.1). Lineage (NCBI taxonomy): Eukaryota > Metazoa > Mollusca > Cephalopoda > Octopoda > Octopodidae > Octopus > Octopus sinensis. The sequence continues at coordinate 68,906,704 of NC_042997.1, forward strand.
CTGATCACACAGGATAAAACCTGGGTCCATCACTATGATCCATAGACCAAAGCCCAGTCAATGCAGTGAAAGCACCGTGACTCACCTCCTCCAAAGTAGGCAAGGGTGCAGCGCTCCGCTGACAAGGTTATGCTCACAGTGATGACAGATTTCCTGGCAAAGGGTACCACAATTACAGGAGCCTATTATGCTTCACTTTTGAGGAAATTAAGAGAAGCTATGAAAATCAAGAGGCGGGGCAAGATCAGCAAAGGCATCCTCCTCCTGCAGGACAACGCTCCAGTCCACAACTCGCGTGTCGCCAGATCAGAAGCACAGGCGTGCAGCTATGAACTCCTCTCCTTGCACCCTCTGATTTTCACCTCTTCCCAGCCATGAAGTTGATTTTGAAAGGAAAGCGTTTCCCAGATGATGCAGCCTTGATTTCTGAAGTCACGTCGTGGTTGGAGGACCAAGCTGGGGTCTTCTACAAAAACGGTCTCCAGAGCTGTATCAAACGATGGGAGAAATGCATAACTCTGGGTAGGTCCTATGTAGGAAAAGACTAATAACTGTGCCAAGTGTCGTTGCTCTACTGCTATGGGAAGTGGGTCAGGGGCATTACTTATTGAACGCCCCTCGTACACTAGCTATCTCTCCATTGCACGCTAAATGATTTTACTAAACTAGACACAAAAACGAAAATATTGACCGCTTTTAGAATACATTACTCTAAATCTAATACATAAATATTGTATTTATTACGAATACAGGGTATTGGAGGCTTTATGCAATTAAAAATTATCATGAAATATCAATAGCTGTATCTCAAAAGATGGAGTGAAACATAATGAAAATTTGATAGGA
>NC_042997.1:68915049-68930049 GCF_006345805.1 Octopus sinensis
AGCCTGTGTGCTTAGTGTATGTATGTGTGCGTTTGTTTGTGTCTATGTTTATACAATCTTAATTATCTCTTCCGATAAGTAAATGGACTGATGTTTAATTGATATTGAAGGAGACAACTGTAACTAATTAAGGAGTAAACATATTAATGAGCAATAAATTAATCCTCCAGGTTGTAAATCTGTGTGAAACAGAGGTTTTCGAGACAATGTGTTGTTACCTTTTTTTGTTTAAATTCTTAGTTTTTGAGTTTCACAATCAGTATAAAGTAAATATCTGGTTTCACCTGCCACACCTTTAGGGGTCACATTTACAACCTGCGATTACGAACGAAATTTAAATGTGTATATCCTACATTATTCTATTTTCATTTTCTGTAGTAGGTAATGAATCTTAGTGGTTAAATGCTTCGTATATGATGTAGCGGTTGTTGTTTTTGTTTAACGCAGAATAAGTTGGGACACGCAATCCAGTCTTTGTTGAATTTAAGACTTGTGATGGCAAAACTGAAAATAATTAAAGACCAACCTTCTTCGACATAAATAGAAGTAAATAGACAGGCCAATTGGACTTACTACCCTGAGGTAATGGATTCGATTCCTGGAATGTAAGACCCTAGCATAGTTGGAGCATGAATAAATATTTTGTTTGTTACAGAACCGATTGAATCATATTCCACTGTTTCGTCTCCAGACGAGTTCAAATATTAACTCGGTCAACGTTGCAAATGTCTACGAGAGAATGACTTGCTTCTTTAATGAAAATTAGGAATACTTCCGTTTTCCAATAGATATTATCCCACTAACGAACGTAGGACTCCACTTATTTAAAAATATACGGTAGGAATTCAAGAATATTTTTACTTTCATAAGATTTTTGTAAAACTTAATCAATGGTTTAGATATACTCTCGAAACTGTTTGCGAGTAAGTCACTAACTTCTGGACATTAATTTTAGCCGTTTGGCTATTAGTCAAAATGCTAAAATTCCCTCATAACAGCCAAAAAAAGTTCATACCCTCTGTTGATTATGCTAATTCTATAATGATATTTTTAGACTCAGTCGATCATCAAGTCTGAATTCAAAAGTTAGAAAAAGGCTCCAACTTGTATGGTGAATTTCAGTGTGCCTTTAATTTAAATGAAACATTCAAAACACGAAACATATTCTTAGTCTAATGAATGATGTAATAGTGTATGGAATTAACTGTGAAAAAGAGAAAAGTTGATGTGTTAAGGCAACATAACCCAATACGATTGGGTTTGCTGATTGATATACCCCGCTTTATTTTCTTGTGTAAAAGTAAACCTTTTCTTCGTGTTGTTGCTTTGTTTAAACATAGCTCCAAGATATCCTAGTTTTATATCAGTTCACAGAGTACTGGGTGAGAGAGGAAATGTGAGAAAGTTGGCTCCCACGAACACAGAAATTTATTTTCTTTTCACAGGATATTTGGCAAGAACAAAAGTTGAAATGCCCGAATCTACAAATAGCCTTCAAAATACTATACTGGAATTTCAGGCTGGATTTGTATTCAGGAGCTTTGAGATTTTCGGAAAAGCCCATCTCAGCCTCCATACACAGCTCCTCATCTACCGGCCAATTTTTGTAGGCGGAATTATAGACCACATACACTTTGGGATTCGAAACCAGGATCTCGTGATCTTGAGTTCAACACACTTAAACAATAGGCCACGGGTCTTTACAAACAGCAGAAATATCATAGCTAAATAGTAATCGTGTATATAAATATTTATATGCTTTTACATATGTATTTAGTGATACCTAGCTTGCTTACCAACCACATAATTCCGGGATCATTCCTACTGCGTAGCATCTTGGACAAGTGTATTCTAGTATAGCCTCGAGCCGACCAAAGCCTTGTGAGTGGATTTGGTAGACGGAAACTGAAAGAGGCCCGTTCTATAAATGTATATATATATATATATATAATATATATATATATATATATATATATATATATATATATATATATATATACACACATATATATATATATTTATGTTTATGTATGTGCGTGTATATGTTTGTGTCTGTGTTCGTGCCCCCAACATCACTTGACAACCGATGCTGGTGTCTTTACGTCCCCATAACATAGTGGTTCGGCAAAAGAGACCGATAGTATAAGTACTAGGCTTACAAAGAATAAGTCCCGGAGTCGATTTGCTCACCACGGCCGCAGTCAAATGACTGAAATAAGTAAAAAAGTATATATGTGCGTGTGTGTTTCTATCTATATATGCCAAGCCTAATCCTGTCTATCTGCATCTCCATATAGTTATACATATGTGTATGCATGTGTCGAGGTTTGGATGTGCATCTGCATATCAGTGTTTTCTGCATTGTCCACTCAAATGGAAGACTACAATTATATCTAAACATAAATTGCGTCATACTCTCACACAACTTTGCAGTTTAGCGTGGCCAATACGCTTATCAATGCCTTGAAAACTAAGTGTAGCTCAAAGAGATAAGTGATTAAAACAGATGCAAGTCCAGCCAAGTAATTAAAACGTTATGTTTGGACTTCATGAAGTGCAGTATTTCATCCCAGTGTGTATAATCTTGAGCGAGTTTGCTTCATCATAGACTTGTGTCGACTCATGCATCTTCATTAAAATTGATTTCATGGAAGCTATATGAGAAACAGCCGAATGGATTATACCTGTACATCATCAGTGCAGCCTTTCCAAGCTTAATTTCGTACTGATTAGGCTTGAGAAATATATTATGGATATATATATTTGGGATATATATCTCAGAGACGCATATCGCGTCTGTGGGATATGCGTTGATTTAACGACTAGGTAAAATAGTTACCATGAAACTGAATGATCATCGATGAAACCAATAAAGGACTTATCATGAGTAGGGACACGTTACTAGAATGAACGGCATAGAATCCACTTATGAATACATCATTCAATATTTACCCGACAGGAAATTATAATCTGTTATGAAAAATATTGAATCACATCACACTGATGACGGCTTGTCCTTTTAATGAAAGATCCTACGTCGGTTTCGACGATGAGCTTTCAGTTTCAATTAGTGACCTAATTGTTAATTTTACGCATATTCCACTGATCCGTGTATTCCCAAAGTAATGCTCGAGTTCAATTAGCATGAAACTGTGTAACAAGGCTGCACTATGGCGTTACAGCTACAATCCACATAAGAGGCTTCTAAACGGTTGCTTTCGATTCATTTTCACTAAAAATGCTTGGTATGATACACGGTTATGATAGTCTATGCTTACTCAAGATTCCACACACTGGGATAGAAGACTGGACTTCATGATAACAAAACCAGCTACTTCAATATTTGTCTACAGATGCGTATTCTTTTTACCACTCATCATGCTACATCTTGCTAAATCATGCTAAATTAATGCCTACTCTAAGGCAAAGGGGTGGTAAAAATGTTCGAAAAGCATAATATAATTCGTGTTTAAATAAATTTCTAGGCTTCTATTCCAGTAGCAATGTATGTATATACAGGCATGCACACACATAGATACAATCTCATACATATGGACACACACACGTGTATGCATAAGAAAATAAATAAATATTCATATATATATATATATATATACTTTATAATTAGGGTTCAGCAAAGATTTGCTTTACCACATACCGAAGTTTAGAAATAGCAGTCAAAAAACCTAAGCTATTTCTTCTACTTTAAAAAGGGACTCCCAGAAAAACCAAAATACTTGAAAACAATCTATGCAGGCAGAGAGGAAAAATAACGAAAATCAATCCATATCTGGTTACCCATGTACGCGCGTTTCGGAATTAGATCGGTATAAAGAATATAGAATTATACTTTACCCAACCATTTTCGTTCATCAGCATGGGATTCCAACAATATTAAATATTAAATATTAAATTCGAAGGCACTGGAAAAATTGAATATATCTCTCCACCTAACGGTATCAGACAGATCGTATTCAGTGTTAATGTCGCCGAATTCAAAATACAAATGAAATTCATCACCTTCCCCTGTCCATCAGCGCGTGTCGCCAAATAAGATGCTACAGAAAAAACTGTCGTTTGTTATCAGGGAGAAAAATTCCATTATCAATAATAACAAAGAGTAATCCAATAAATGTCTTAAGGCTGTATCATACGCGGGGACATAGAAATAATCGGACTGAATGTCCGATCGCGCGGTTAGACCATTGGAAGTGAAGGACTCCTAGCTTTTGTTAGGGCATCCTTCTAGGAGAAGGTAACTCGGGTAACTGGGATAACTCCGACATAAAACCTGCGGCTCAGTGGTTACCGATGATGTTGACTTGTTCTTCTTTTCGGATTATGGCTGCTGTTGCTTAGTGAGTGGAATTGACTCAGTACGCAGCCTTTCCTCATTTAAAAAAAACTTCTTGCACAGGCATTGCACGACAACAACATTGATTGATTGCTTAAATTGATTAACTAATTCATGATTGTTGATGGCGCTGTGAGTCTCAACTGAATGGCTGGCTGTAGCCTTAAAAAGCAAGAAATCAATGATGTACCAAAACAGTATAAAAATTAATGGCAGAAGAGACTCTGGAACCACATAAGCTGAAAGAGTCTGGCCCAACAGGGGCTCCAGAGCATCACGGTTTGAACCCGGCCGTCATCATGCTACTGTGATAGAACCAAAGAAAATATTGAACAGTGGCTGTTGGAATGTACTGACTCTGCTTGACCGCAAGTCCTCTGAATGTCCTGAAAGAAGGACTGCGCTTGTTGCGAAGGAGCTTCAATGCTATGATCTTGACATCGTTGCTTTTATCTGAGACGAGATTACCTGGAGATGGTCATCTTACAGAATCTTGTGGAAAATATACATTCTTTTGGAAAGGTAGGAATGAAGAGTTTAGAGGAGAAGCTGGAGTGGCGTTTGCAGTTAAGACTACTCTTGTGGACAAGTTGGAAGAATACCCAGTCGGAATTAACGAGCGTCTTATGTCCATGAGAATTCCTTTGGTTAAAGGAAATTATATGACCTTGGTCAGTGTGTATGCTCCAACTATGTGCTATACTGATGACGAAAAACTTTCTTTCTACCATGCTTTAAAGGGTGTTATAATAAATATCCCTCGGGCAGACAAAGTCATCGTACTGGGTGACTTTAATGCTAGAGTGGGTAGGGATTTTAACACATGGACTGTAATTGTAAAGCATGGGGTGGGGAAGTGTAAGGGTAATAGCATGCTTTTGCTGCTGATGTGTGAGGAGCTGCGTCTGTGTGTTACCAATACCATATTTCAACAAAAGAATAGGTTTAAGACTACATGGAATCACCCTGCATCTAAAGAATGGCATATTCTGGATTATATCCTTGTTAGGGCGCGTGACAGACAGGATGTGCAGTGTGTTCGTGTTCTTCATGGAGCTGAGTGTTGGACTGACCACCGCCTAGTACGTGCAAAAGTGAAATTAGCCACAAAACATAAAATCCGAGCTGCAGGGATTACCCTGCCTAAAAGACTGAATGTTGATCGTCTTAGGTGTAATAGTGTGAAGAGAACTTTACGGGAGGAAATGAATGCTGTAGATTTTGGGGAGGATTGGCCGACCCTTAAAAAGTCAGTTTATGATATTGGCAAGAAAGTTCTGGGATTGATACAAAGAAAGCGTCAAGATTGGTTTAAAGAAAATGATGAACATATAGATGATCCATTGAGTGATAAAAGACGTACGTTGTCAATCTATTTGTCAGCAAAGCCACAGGAAAGGGAAGTGTTGCATAGGGAACTCAAGGACGTAAAATCATGTGTGAGGCAAAGGCTCTCTCAGATGAGGGATGCGTGGTGGAGTAAGAAGGCTGACGAGATACAGGCGGCATCAGATTCCAATAACACAAAGCTTTTGTATGGTCACTTGCGAGAAGTTTATGGACCGACGTCTTCCCTGATGACACCACTTCGAAGCAGGGATGGTAAAGAACTTCTTCGTGATTCACAAGGAATTCTGCGAAGGTGGCAAGAACACTTTGATGAACTTTTGAATCAGCAGTCTATGTTAGTGAGGATGTTCTCAATCTCACCCATGGATTGCCTGTGACGGCAGCACTCGCAGAACCACCAAAGTTGGAAGAAGTTGTAATCGCTGTCTCAAGGTTGAATAATGAGAAGTCTCCGGGTATGGATGGCATACATGCGGAGTTGTTACAGCATGGTGGTGAGAAACTTCTGCAGAAACTTCACTCTTTGTTTGGTAAGATATGGACTAGTGAATCTGTACCTGAGGACTGGAGAGATACAGTTATTGAGGTTCTGTATAAGGGAAAGGGTAACAGGAATGATTGTGGTAATTATAGGGGAGTATCATTGCTGTCTGTCGTAGGAAAGGTTTTATGCAGGGTACTTCTGGATCCTCTGCTGAAATACGTTGCAGGTTGTGTTCTTCCAGAAAGTCAATCTGGCTTTCGTGTGGGACGTGGCACTGCTGATATGATCTTTTCAACTAGACAGCTTCAGGATAAGTGTGTGGAACAGGGTCTGGATTTGTATCAGGTTTTTGTCGATCTGACAAAAACCTTTGATACTGTCTATAGAAAAGCATTGTAGAAAGTCTTTCAGAAACTTGGGTGTCCTGAAAGGTTCCTTGCTTTGGTTAGGTCTTTTCATGAAGACATGAATGGTAGGGTAAATGTTAGAGGGAAAATGTCGAAACCCATTTCAATACAAAATGGAGTGAAACAGGGGGATATTCTGGCACCTACACTATTTTCCATATATTTTGCGATGGTGTTCTGTATTGCATTCAGAAACTGCAAATGCGGTGTTTACATCCATTATCGAACCTCTGGCAGCATATTTAATATCAGGCGCTTTGCTGCAAAAACAAAGATATTTACCTCTATCATAAGAGACCTTTTGTATGCAGATGATTGTGAGCTAGTAGCACACACAGAGATTGATATGCAACACATTTTTAATGCATTCTCTGATGCTTGCACTGCCTTACGATTGACAGTCAATCTCAAGAAAACTGTTGTCATGCATCAACCTGCCCCTGGTAAGCAGTATAGTGTACCAAATATCTATGTGTATGGTAAACGACTTGATGTAGTTGATCAGTTTGTCTACCTGGGAAGCACTATTAATAGATATAGCAATTTGGATGATGAAATTCCATATAATTAGGAAAGTAAGTGTTGCTTTCGGAAGGCTAGAAAAGCGCCTCTGGAGTCGGCGAGACATATGCAGAAAGACAAAGATAAAGGTGTACAAGGCATGTGTGCTCCCTTCTCTTCTCTATGCCTGCGAGACGTGGGTCACATATCGATACCACCTTAAACTACTGGAACGTTTCCATCAGATGTGTCTCAGACGGATCTATGGCATTAAGTTGAAGGACCGCATCAGTAATCTTGAAATATTGGAAGGCTCTCGGTGTGAAAGCTCTTGTGTTAAAGCAAAGGCTCAGATGGAGTGGTCATCTGGTCAGGATGAAGGATTCAAGGATGCCAAAACAACTCTTTTATGGAGAGTTAGCTAAAGGAGAACGACCTCCACATAAACCAAAAAAGAGGTATAAGGACTTGCTGAAGGCTTCCTTAAGAGATTCTTGCATCTCTCCTGACACATGGGAAGGCATAGCTATTGATCGTAGCAGGTGGAGAAGGATTGTGCACGAGGGGACAACCACTTTTGAGAAACCTCGAGTTGCTCATGAGAAAGTAAGGAGGGATGTCAGGAAGGGCATCGCTAATGCACTTCCTGATGGGAAGGGCCTTCCTATGATGTTGACATGCAGTGTCTGTGCAAGACCCTGCCTCAGTAAAGCTGGACTAAAGAGCCATCTTCGTAGTCATAAAGCGAGACAGATGAGTGACAACCTGGCCTCTGCTGGTGGTGTTAGACACCATACTAATCATATCTGTCGGGCATGTGGAAGAGAGTGTAATTCGGCAGGAGGACTTAAAAGACATGCAAGGGAACATGAAGCCCAGTTACAAATACAGCCGGCTATTACCGGTAAAGGTTTTAGTTGCCGATTCTGTACAAAACATTGTAGATCTTTAGCTGGGCTAAAAAAGTCACATTCGATCACAGCACCAGTAACAGTTAAGCTTCGTGCAATGGCCATACTCGATAACGAGGGGGCAGCCATCATCATGTATATATATATATATATATATATATATGAACATAGGATATACATTAAGAGTTGTGCCAAGTAAGCACTACGATAAAGTATATAACTTATCCAACCAAATAAATTATGCATAAATGTTTGTGGGTGGACGTGGGCGTATATATATATATATATATGTGTGTGTGTGTGTGTGTGTGTGTGTGTGTGGTGTGTGTGTGTGTTTGTATGTGTATGTATGTGTGTGGTTATGTATCATTATAGATGGATTACGTACTTTATCTCATCATTTCTTTATCACGCCTATCTTGTACTTTTTAATATGTCCTATTTCGAAATATAATACGTTTCGTCGCTTAATCACATTATCTTTGATACGCTGAATAATTAGTAATTGAGGCACTATTTTTAATCATTAGATGTTGTTAGACAAGACACTAATTTACCTAATTTTCATTCGCCATTTTGAATGCTATGCATATCAGTTCACACTTCGTGCACATAACCTCAGGTGCGGTTGTGTTTAGGAAGCATTTGTTTGTGTGTATGCTCGTACGTGCAGTTCATAGGAATCCTCTGTGTACATCTTGATTTATGTATACGCCCACAGAGTTGCAGACACACACAGGCGCGCGCACGAACGCATACATCTATATACAAGATATTGTATATTAATGCATCTCTTCTTTGAAGAACCGTCTTCATCAGATTACAGTACTGCGTATCTGATATGCTTCTAGGGATATGTGGTACACTGGTTTTCGTAAAGTAGTTTAATAACTGTACGGACAAAAGATAATGTCTACAACACCTGGAGGTGGTCGTCCCGTCTGTGGCATGTGGCACTTTATTTAATCAATGCAAAGCCTACCAGACTACCAACAGTATACACACTGAATGTACCAGCGTGAAAAAAGAAAAAGCCACAAAACTGCAACATCTCTGCACATGCATCCAAGGATCTTGAATAAATGATATTAAAAACACGTAAGAAACGTTTAAAACATTTTGAATCGCAATAGTAGCTTGAATGAGTAAGGCTTCTATACAAGCAGATTACATGAGAGTTGATTTTTAAAATCACGATAACCAATGCAATTGTTTACCATGAGCGAGGTATTTTCTACCATAGGAAAAACCACCCCACAAACGACTCAAATTATATCCGACCATCCTTAAAGAAAGAACTAAACATTTGGATAAATTGACTCTGGTTCTCTGCTCGTAAATAAAAGATGAATTCCTCCCATATTGTTTTAGACAAATATGATTTATGCCGCCTATATTTGATAGCGTGAGTAATTACATATTCTGCCAGAAAAGGATGAAACTTGGCATAGTAATCCTAACCACACCAAGTATTTACTATTATGAAAAGAGCTAAGGATTGTCTTCTTTTTGTGTCTAATATCGAGAAACTAAAAGCTTCATATTATTAGAAACAAATATAAGCAAAAAGAGGATTGCACTGTCTGCACTTGAAGTGTATTTATATTATCTCGAGAGACGATCTTTAGTTTAAAAGATTTTTGAAATAAAGTACCTACTTTGATTTCCAGACTACATCCGTGTATTAATTCTAGTGTGAAGACATCTGTATCTCTATATATATTACACTATTATGGTAATACGATTAAAAAAATAGACATCTTTAGTCATTATCTGAATCGAAAGCTGGCTGTTTGATCGAACTATTTCTTATTGATCCAAATGATTGTTTGAACAAACTGGCAGGTAGCTTTCATTTTCACTGATGGTCATGTAAACAGTATACCCTTTCTTGAAGAAAAGGACTGATTTTGGCTGTCAGATACTCAAAGGACGTTAACAAGTATTGTACCGCACAGATTTGAAGAACTGTGAGGAAAAAGGTATCAGAGAAATACACACAATGTTAAACTCTCGATCAGTTCTACTTGATAACGAGGACTTTGCTTTGGATGGGGTCATGTCAAATTGAAAAGAAATAGGTTGTGCCCCTGAAGGATTCCTGTCGTTTTTGGTGACTCTTTAGTTAGAGCTTTGGCCAATGCTTGATTTTGTATATGGGGACACTTTTCGTATAGGACATGATGGCTTTGACAGTTTCATCTGAATACCATAGTTCAATATTTTATCCAAATACGAGTCATATCTTTCGCCCTGAGCTTCTGTTATTAAGTGCAAGAATCAGAGATGATACCGAGCTTCATTTGCGGAAGCCACTTTTGTTCCGTCTAATGACGGGGTCAGTGTGAAGGGAAATTTTATCAAGAAGCATATTTTTTGACGCTAGTAGCAAGAGTGTTCTCCCTCTTCAATACTGAGATTATGAGGAACACTTTTCTGAAAAGTTGTTGGTTTATTTATATCATAAATCTTGTTTAGAAGTCGAACCAATATTCGTGGAGGAGTGGACTCTTTCAGATGATTGAGCGAATGCGATATGTCCCTAGTGTACCACTAATTGTCAGTCTTATGAGGAATGGATTGGTCATTACGAGCAGGCTGTCTGCTATTTTGTGGTGAACTACTGAGTCGTCGATAAGTCTAGTTTCGCGTAGCTCTTAGTTGCCACGTAGTAATCTAAAGTGCTAAAAACATGCATCTAGACATTGGAGTTTTTCCGTAGAATGTAGACGGCTTGAGAAGCACCCTCAGAGCTTCCCAGGCAAGGTCTCGATTGTTCTCGACGTGGAGGTTACTAGGTTCTTCAGTTTTGAAGCGACCTCTTGTACACAGAACATGTCAATATTCTTAGTGAAAATCGATTGATGCTTCTGGGCTGCTTGCTTAATATCTTCTCTAACACTTTGTTACCCACCTCGAAGTAGAGGTTACTATCTTCTTTGAAAGATACTAACTTCATGTGCAGGCTATCTTCTCTTCCTTAAAAGCAATTCCGGTACTATGTTTCGGTTGCCTTGGTTAGAGTGTCACATACAGTACTGCTATTCTCATAACCAAACAAATGTAAACTTGCATAAGTCAGCAATCTCTGTCACTTTACTCCAATCGATTAATTTCAACGATGGTTTCAACTGAAGTAGGTCGATGATTTTAAGTACCCTAGGTCATATATTGCTGACAGTAAGAAAGACTTCCTTACATTCAAGGGAGTAGCTTTTGGTGTTTGTAACGGCTACCACAACATCTAGTGATCGCGTATTTCAAACTTAACAGAGCCTACTTCTTTCAGGGCACATAAAGAAAGCATTACTTTGTATGAAACCAAACCTTGGACAATGATGAATTATCTTCAAGGTCGCATTCATGATACATACACAGAATTCTGTATATGGTTCAGAAATATCTCATGACGTGAAGAAAAAACGAAAGAGAAAATTTATGGCTTCACCCATGCCATTATATAAATGGTCTATTAAAACTTTTGTTCTAACACAATATTTTAGGTTTAATTTTTTTTCAATGCAATTACAATATGTCTTTCTTTTTCGATTGATTATGTCTAAACTGCGGTTCTCTAATTGTTACCTCTCTAACCCTTCTAGCTTTATTTTTTCTGCTCACCCTGTTGACAGCAATTGTGATTCAGTCTCGATTTTATTTTCTTCCAGTAGTTCTTCTTTATTCATTACCTAAAAAAAAATGTAAAGCAAACCACATCACTCCTTAGTAGCGGCTAGTTGCAACAGAACAATATTATATCATTATCTGCTTGATCTACTGTAAGAGATATATTGCTTCAAATATAAAGAATTTTAAGTGAAAAAATAGCACTGACCGAAAGAGAAATTAGCCTCAGAGTAGAAGCAAAGCGGCGTGTAGGCATGACGAATTATTTTCGGTACTGATGAAATATCTTTCACTGCACACGAATTCATCAAACTCAAATAAAAATGTTAAGAATTTGACATAGTTTCTAAGAAATGAAAATTAAATATATAGTGCAAAGGCCAAGCCCTCCTTCTGCATATTACAGTGTGAAAAAATATAAAGAGGTATTATAGTAAACTATGTATTAAATAAAATATTTGATTTCTAGAAACACACTGCATTCGCACAAACACACTTCATTGAAGAAATATATCAGAGGCAAATGAAATTAAATTTATTGCTGAAGTTCAAATTCAAACACCGTCGATTTTTTCTTCTTTTTTTTTCTTTTAGCCATGTTCATTGAAATGTTTTGTTCGTGATGCAGAATGGAGCAGACAGGACGGACGTTTTGAAAAATTCACAAAATCATTAATTTTAGCTGCAAACAACTTTTATTGACATCAATGTGTTTGTATTGAATTAGCATTTGACAAACTCAGGTGTGAAAAACAACGTCCATCATGTGGTGTTCGTTTTCATTGATGCATTTCTGAAGGTGTTCTTGGAAGTTGGTTTCCTTTTCTCTCCAGCATTGCTCTGTCGATTTGGGCAACTTCCATGTGAATAGCTTCCTTCAAATCGTCCATGCGTATACACACATGCCTTGAGGTTTCCTCACAATAAATAATCACACATGAACAAAACAGGGTACGGAGGAGGCCAACGAATATCAGTGAACTTGGAAATGAGACGGTCACCAAAGGGAGGACGAAGAACGTCCATTGATGCTCTGACAGTGTAAGCCGTCACATCATCCTGCTGAAACCACACACGCCGAATAGGCATACGTTTTCATCTTAATTCAGGCACAAATAAGTTGTTTATCATCTCGATGTACGAGGGACGTTCAATAAGTAATGCCCATGACCCACTTGTAATAGTTTGATCTAGCTGAAATTTTGCATGTGCACTTATTTATATCTCTATAGATTAAGTGGTAAATTACAGCTCTGAACTAATTGTGGTTTCTGATTTACAGATTTTTGAACTGAGTCAAGTGTGAAATAGAGCCTGTTGAGTGTCGAGCAGTGATCCGCTTTTTGTATTTGAAAGGACGCACACCACGGGAGACTTTTGGTGAAATGAAAGTAACTTATGGTGATGATGCCCCATCATATGACCTTGTAAAACGCTGGCATCGTGAATTCAAACATGGTCGGAACTCTGTGGAAACAGCTCCCAGATCTGGTCGCCCCCACTTCTGCCATTGATGAGGCATCTGTCCGTCAAGTTGAGGCTGCCATTTTGGAAGACCGACGCATAACTATTCGCCAAATAGCCCATGAGGTCAAGATTAGTACCGGGTCTGTGGAAACTATCATTCATGACCATTTGCATATGCAAAAGGTGTCTGCCAGATGGATTCCCAGGTTGCTCACACCTTTCCAGAAGCAAGAACGCGTCGAGTGCTCGAGGATGAATTTGGAGATGTGCCAAGAAGATGAGTCAATATGTTTCAAAAGACTGATTACACAGGATGAAACCTGGGTCCATCACTATGATCCATAGACCAAAGCCCAGTCAATGCAGTGGAAGTACCGTGACTCACCTCATCCAAATAGGCAAGGGTGCAGCCCTCTGCTGGCAAGGTCATGCTCACAGTCTTCTGGGACCAGGACGGAGTAGTGATGACAGATTTCCTGACAAAGGGTACCACAATTATAGGAGCATATTATGCTTCACTTTTGAAGAAGTTAAGAGAAGCTATCAAAATCAAGAGGCGAGGCAAGATCACCAAAGTCATCCTCCTCCTGCAGGACAACGCTCCGGTCCACAACTCGCGTGTCGCCAGATCAGAAGCACAGGCGTGCGGCTATGAAATCCTCCCCCATCCCCCTACTCTCCTGACCTTGCACCCTCTGATTTTCATCTCTTCCCAGCCATGAAGTTGTTTTTGAAAGGAAAGCGTTTCCCAGATGATACAGCCTTGTTTTCTGAAGTCACTTCGTGGTTGGGGGACCAAGCTGGGGTCTTCTACAAAAACGGTCTCCAGAGCTGCATTAAACGATGGGAGAAATGCGTAACTCTGGGTGGTTCCTATGTAGAAAAAGACTAATAACTGTGCCAAGTCTCGTTGCTCTACTCCTATGGGAAGTGTGTCAGGGACATTACTTATTGAACGCCCCTCGTAACGTTCGGAGTTCAGAGTAACAGCATTTCCGTTATTATCATAAAAAAAGTAAGGATCAATGACGGCAGCTTTTCCAAAAGCACATCAGACCGTCACTTTTGGGCCGTACAGTGGTCTTTCGTGCAGTTCTCTCGGATTTTCAAGAGCCCAGCAATGACAGTTCTCTTGATTCACCATGCCATTGGGATGAAAATGAGCTTCATCACTCATCAACAAATTGAGGTTGTCATTTGTCTCAAAAATTGCTCCAATTTACGTGCGAACTTAAGAAACTTTGTATAGCCCCATGGTTTCAACTTTTGTCCAATGACTAATTTGTAGAGACGGAAATGCAGGTCTTCATGCAAAATTCGCCTTACCGGTTGATTACCGATGCCAAGTTCAGTAGAATGTCTCCGAGCAGAGCGACTCGGACTCCGTATCAAAGCTTGTCTGACGCGTTCTACATTTTCCAGGGCCCGTACCGTTCGTGTCACCCCCACCTGTCTCGTATTCATTAGTGTACCACGTGTACGGAGTGCATTCACCAAATGCAAGGTTGTGTTACGGGCGGAAACAGCCTGATTGCAGTGAATGTTGAAGTGGGGCCGAAACTCACGCTGAACTGCTGTGACGGACATGTTATTCTTTACGTAAGTGTCGTAGGCAAACACGCGAGGGTCTATTGTCCACAGCGCCATGGCTTCACCTGAAAAGAAATGAAAATGCTAAGGCACCTCGAACCGAATGATACCTGTTGCACACATGTTCCTCCCCCTGGAGCTGAGTAACAGACTTTTCAAAAACGTCTGTCCTCTCTGCCCCATCCCGTGTATTGCTTAATTGCAAAGTATCTGTTTTGTCTCTGATGTATTGCTTAATTGCAAAGTAAAAGCTGCATAAAATGTTATTTACCTATTTAAAACACCCGATTATATTTAATGCGGATGCTT
>NC_042997.1:68935049-68942549 GCF_006345805.1 Octopus sinensis
GCTAACGATGTTGATGTGGCGGACGCCCCCAGGCAAGAAGTGGGCTGGTCCACTGCTGATAAATGGTGGACTGTCACAGTCTGTAGGGTGGGTCGGTCGGCGAAGCTTTTCTCTTGATATTGTATTTACCGAGCTACGCATTTTTTGCTTCGTTAGAAGGCTCAGCGCTGAGTGTTCGAATCGTTGTTTCGCATACGGGCCCTTATATTTTTGTTGTTTCCCCTCAGTAGGTGCGAGAGATGAGTGAAATGGTGCAGACATCCGAGTCTGTTGGAGCCGGGACTTGCGCTTCAGCAGCCGGCCGGCAGAAATGTGTTACCACCGTGAACCTCGATATTAGAGAAGTGGTGATGAACGAGAGCGCATTGGAGATGAGTAAGCAGTTTGTACAGAGAGAGGGAACAAGAGTAGAGTTGACGCTACTGACGGACATCACCAACGAGCAGCGTCAGAGGATGGTGACTTGCAGAGCTGTGTCACTGAAAACCCAAAAAAGTGGAGGTGGCGAGCGAGGAGGCGATTGAAGGCTGTCTCCAAGAATTGGTGAACAAAGTAGAATTCTTCACTGGAGGAGGGAAGTACGGTGCGGTAGAGGTGCATTTTTCCACCATAGAGGAGGCGAAGAGGCACTCCGCGACGCCACTGAGAAGCGAAGAGTGGGTGCTAACATATATCGGTGGGCGTGTTGCAAGAGTCAGGATTGGCAGGGTACCCCTCGAGATCGAAGAAATGTAACATGTGGATGTAATTCTGGCTGGGACGGAGGAAGGTCCAGTAATAATGCATGCGACTGGAACTAAGCAAGTGAAGTGTGTGGCTACGGATTGGAAGTGACAATCTAAGCCACATAAAAAGACTTAGACGGAATACGCAACGAGACTGAACTCCCAGAAGATAACGTGCTACGAGTGGTGGTAGAGGAGAGACCACTCATCTGCTACCACTGTAAGACGAGGGCTCACATAAAAATAAATTGTCCCCAAATAAAAGAGCAACAGCCCGAAGGAGTTATCAGAAGGAGGAAAATGACTGTGAAAACACCGAAAATGTAGATGAAGTGTTACAGAAGGTAACAAGCTGGAAGTGAAGGGAACCGAGGAATTCACCTCCCAAAAAGGCAAAAAGAAAAAGAATGAAAATATAGAACATAGAAAGAAAAAAACAAACAGACATCACAACCGCCTCACTAATGCACACACGTCAGAAGAAGAAAAAAAACAGCATTGCAAACAAACCAACAACATCGAATAGGGACACACACACTCAAACAGACACACAAAATGATACACAACACGGCCAAATCACAAGGAGAAACGCATCATGCATTGTAACATACGAAAAAAAAAAGAGAAATAGATAATAGCTTAACAAAATATTAAAATATCATTAGAATAAGCCCACATAGCAGACTTACAGCAGTACAAAGCTTTAAAAGACACTTTTAAAACACACATACTTTCATTGGGGTTAGAGGTAAGATATAACTCCCACCCACCGGTGGTAGATATCACCGAAATAGAGCCATACATTGTATGGCCAAAGGATAATTAAAAAGATCTAAAGATACAAAGAACTGAAAATTTGAAGAAACGAATAGTAACACGCAACTGCCTGAGGGTGGGGTTCGGGTAACATGTTCATCCTCATTATTATATTCATCTCACCAAACCCTTTATGATTTTTGTCCCGACTGTGTTCGGGCCCGTGTGCCTAATAAAGAAATACGGTCGGCGAAGGTACGCCGTTCGGACCTGTCCTGCAGAGTCGACGAAATACGTTGTCATAACTGGACATATCAGATGGCAATTGTACTTGAAAGATAATCTAAATAATGAGATATTCTCTTAAAATCAATTAATTTAAATGTAATTTAATTTTAATAGACAATTTAATTAAATGGAAAGATTTTCCTGTTAAAACTTCAATTTTTTTCTCAAAAACATTTTTGTTTTACAGAAAAAGGTTTGATAAAATGTTGAGCCTTCAAACATTATAAACTAGAATCGAAAAAATAATTAATTGGTATTTTGTTTCCCTTTTTGAAGTGCTCATCCTATTGGCAAACATCCTGTTTTTAACCCTAACCCTAACTACTTCAATCCCCTTTTATTAACAATAGATTAACTATATCATTTCTTTTAGAAGCAGAAGTAGAAGCATTTGCTAGTGATTAAAGACGGAAGGAGACAAATAATGGAATGGAAGAGAGAAGAGAGAAAGGATGAGAGGAGAAACATGAAACAAAGTTAAGTCCAGGAGGGAGGATAATGAACTATTCAAAGAGGAAAGATGGAAGGAGGTGAATAATGGAATTAAGAAGCGAAAAGGGGGAAGAAGAGAGAAAAGGAAAACAAGAAGAGAGAGAGATAGTGGGGAGAACATGAAAGAAAGATAGGTCTCGGAAGAATTATGATGACCTAGATGGAGAGAAAGGATTGGAAAATGGAATATAGGAGAGAAAAGGAAAAGAAAGAGGAGAGTTTATTAAAACTATAAGTTTTTCAAAAAGTGCCACAAAATCCCAATTAAGATTTTTTAACCTTTTCCGATTCTACTTCTAACTTTCGAAGGCTCAACATTTTATTAAAGTTACATTTTTTGTATTTGTTTTTTTTTCTTTATGTGAATTCATGTGTTGAAGCATATTTTGTTGTGTCATGGGAGAGTCATTCTGTTTTAATGCCTTATTAATTAACACATATACCGGTTCGATTTCTATTAATTAATTTATTTATCTATTTTTCTCAATAAATAAATAAATATGTAAATGAACGTAAATCGAGTCGCTGAGTGTGTTAATTTATAAGGCATTAAAGCAGAATGACTCCCCAGACACAGCAACAGTTTATTAAACCTTTTTCTGTAAAACAATTCTTTTTAGAAACATTTAAAGTTTGAACATTTTGTTGAACCATATTTCTGTAAAACAGGAAATTTTCTCCATTTAAATATATATGTATATGTGTGTGTGTGTGTGTGTGTGTGGAGGGGTGTATGTGTGTGTGTGCGCGTGTTTGCGTGTGAGTTTCTATATATACATATATATATGTATGTATGCATATATATGTTATATCTATTTATCTATCTATACATTCGTACATATATATACGAATGATGTTTTTGCAACTTTAATAGAAAAACGTGTGTGTGTGTGTATATATATAACCATGCGCAATATATAGTTGCTACCGATTGAATCTGCGCTTGCGCGAAGGATTGGAAAAGATATAATATAGGATGAGCACGTGTTATTTGGTCTCTAATTTATATGTTAATGCTTTGCTGTATCCGCTGATGAGAACTTCGCCTTGCAAAATATTTTATTTGTTAATTAAAGTTCGAAACCTGATGTTCGGCTGTAAAACATGGTAAATGTTTTTATTTTTCATTCCCTTCGAAATTGCTTTTAACTGTGGTTTGGACTGGTCTTTCTAGTATGATAGGCAACCTGTTAAGGGCTCGACTCTCCGTGTTTAAATGTACGCTAATTTTTATATAACCATGCATGTAAGCGAAGAAGAAGGAGAAGAAGAAGAAGAAGAAGAAGAAGAAGAAGAAGAAGAAGAAGAAGAGGAGAAGAAGAAGAAGAAGAAGAAGAAGAAGAAGAAGAAGAAGAAGAAGAAGAAGAAGAAGAAGAAGAAGAAGAAAAATGAACTGGTACACTCTACTACTGTTGCTGATTATGATGTTGCTGTTCCTGTTGTTATTTTTGTTCTTGTTGTTTATGATCATGATGGTGATGATGATAACGACGACGTTTGACGACTATGGCAATGCTGTTTGCCGTGGTAATGATGTTGCTAATGATTGCAATGAATAGGTTATCAGCGACTAATTAATATTTTATGCTTTCTCTATTCATCTATTAACTTCATCTGACGTACAGTTTGTTCATTTTAGAGTAATAGATGTTTTGTAGACATTATCTGAAGGGAAAGCTGTGTTGGAATAGAGGTTGAGAAGGTGTGATGCGTAGATGAAGTAAATTATTTAGAAACACTTAATAATGATTTCTGACATAGGTACAATGCCGCCACTTTATAGCCAGAAAAGTGTTTTCAAGGATATTGACCCTAGCCATAACTTACTTGTCTGCTACATGTACTTATTAAGCCAACTTGATCTGTGAGTGTCTTGAGCTTATATCGCAAGATCATATAACCAAAAGTTACCAAGGAGTTCTTTTTTTGTTTCCGACGCTAAACCAATCAATTACAAACAACATCTATGCACCAAAACTTATAATTTGCAGGAAGATACCCTGTGAGATATCTGACAACAGTTTGCTGAACTCTTTCGCGAATCAACCAGAGTAAGACCAGGAGTTCTGAAAAGTGAAATAATAATATTTAAAAAAAACCCAAAAAACAACTTCTCGTTGAATGGCTACCCAGAGAGGTATGAACTGCTAACAAAACTTTACAACATTGTTTTTGCAACAATCTAGTATGATTCTCTCTTGCCTAGTTAATGATGTTACATTTCTGTTTCCAAAAAATGAAGGAACAAATAAACCACAACCCATAGTACTTTAATAGAAAGTAGCATCGTCCCACACGAACAAAAAGGGTGTAAACGTGGGTCCTATAGTTGTAAAGAAGAGCTACTCACCAATAAGATAATCTCGGAAGATTGTCACAAACAACACAAGAACTTGTCAATAGACTGGACAGACTATAAACAAGCTTTTGATAGTTTACCACACAGCTGGATTAAGAAATGTCTGGAAATGTATAAAATAGCACCTACACTGTGAAACTTCTTATCTGTATGTATGGGATCATGGTGTACCACACTGACTGAACAGAAACAATTTTCCAGGGTAACTCTCTATTACCACTCTTCTTTTCTCTAACCTTAATACCTCTCTCGAAATTGCTCTATGATGTACAATATGGCTATAAAATGTTTGATAAAAATATAAATCATCTTTTTTAAATGGATGATTTAGAGCTCTTTGCAGAGTAACCAACAACTACACGGCTAACTAGTAATTGTTAAACAATTCAATGATGACATCAGGATACAATTTGGCCTCGTTAAATGACCAAAATCTACCTTTATCAGAGAAAAAAATGATAGCAACGTCCAATGCTAATCTTGACCAACAAAATGTCATAAAAGAGTTAGAACCAGCAGAGAGCTACAAATATCTAGGGGTATTTGTAGGTGATGAAATCAAGGATTCAATAATGAGGGAAAGGATCAGAAGGTAAAGTTATCGCAGGTTAAGGGCAATACTCAAGACTGCTAAATGCAAGAAGCAGGATGAAAGCTATCAAAACTTTAACCATATCAGGCGTGACTTACAGTTTCAATATCATTAACTAGTCAATTACTGAAATATGTAGTCTTGACAGAAAAATACCAAAATTGTTGACAATTGCATAGAATGCATCACCCTAAAGTAGATATAGAACGACATTACATGTCAACTAAAGAGGGTGGCCGTGTACTTTTACTACTGGAATTAGCAATGAAGATTGTCACAAATGACCAAACACCTACCTGAAAAGCTCTGATGACTGGATGTTAAAACTTGTCTTAAAGCACGAAACATCTCTTATCCTTCACTCGCCCTAGGATGCTGGGCGTGTCTCGGCAAGTGATTGTCAGAAATATGCAGACTTAAAGTAAACATCAACAACAATAACAACAACAACAACAACAATAACAACAACAAAAACAATAATAATAATAATAATAATAATAATAATAATAATAATAATAATAATAATAATAATAATAATAGAGAAATTAAGGCCAACAGACCAGATATAGTTGTCAGAGATCATGAAGAAAAAAAATGCTTTCTAATTGATGTATCAATACCGGCAGATGACAACGTGTCTCTAAAAGAAATGGAGAAACTTTCAAAATACAAAGACCTGGAAATGGAGGTAACCAGAATGTGGAATCTAAAAACAGAAACAATTCCTATCATAGTAGGTGCATTAGGCATGATAAAAAATATTCAGACAAATACATAACAAAAACACCAGGACTTAAAAACACATATAACATACAGAAAATTGCACTACTAGGCACTGTACGCATCCTACGCAGAATACTTTCCATACAATAACCATCAGAGCATCACAACAAATCACAGCACATACCCAAGGCACACAGAGCTGCGCTCGGTAGTGAAGTGAAAGCACGCTATAAAAAATAAAACTACTGAATAATAATAATAATAATACTTTTTACCTTCAAGGACTGGCTCATTTCTTACATGTAAGCAAGAGTGCTGATTTTATAATGTTCACATATTTGTCAATGTAAATACTGTCCTACTCTATCGTGGTTACTTTTGTATTCGTTTGGTATCAGCACAGAACATCCCAATACGAGATGATCTATTGTTTCTTCAAATGTATCGCAGAATCTGCATTTAGTGTCAGAAAGGAATGCACGTGATAAAAATAAGATTACTAAATAATAATTGTTGGCATCTTTTTGTCTCGGGAGACAATGGAGTTGCGCATAAAATAATCCAGTCTCCTTTTTACATTTTTTGCCATTTACATCTCCTGCTGTGGATGTGTAGCCCTATCCTGGACAAACATTCCCCCTGACAGGTGACGCAGATGTAGAGAAGGCTTTCTTGTCTTTCTTGTCTTTCCATTTCTCCTCTCTCCCTTTGTTGCTCCTTTGTATTCCGTCATCTTTGGTGCGTCGCCAATCTCCACAGTTGTTGGTAACCGCTTCCCAGTTGCTAATATCGATGTCGCAGGCCTTCATGTCCCTTTTGCAAACATCCTTGTAAGAACGGTCTTCTAACACACCTAGTGCCCCTAGTAAGCTCTCCGTAGAGTATGTCTTGGGGGATTCTGCCATCTTCCATGCGAGTAACATCTCCAAGCCATCTCATATGTCTTTGTGTGAGTAGTAGTGCAAACATGCTTGGTATTCCTGCTTGCTTCAGGACATTTTTGTTGGGGACACGATCCTGCCATTTGATGCCAAGGATTTACGCGTATATGGCGTCGAGGTCTCACTGCCATACAGTAGAGTGCTAAGTACACATGCCTGGTAAATCTTCATTGTTGTGGTCTTGGTCAGCTTATTGTTTCCCCATGCCTGTTTGGAGAGTTGGGCCAACACAGCAGCTGCCTTGCCAATTCGTATATTGAGCTCGGCATCAAGGGCTAGGTTGTAGATAAAGGTAGAGCCAAGATAGGTAAACTTCTCCACCTACTGTAGCTTGTGGTCTCCAATATGTATGTTTGGTATGTCCAATGTAGCCTGACCCATGATGTTAGTCTTCTTGAGGCTGATAAATATATGAACATTTGCAGGGCTTCTTCTGGGTGTGATACCAGAGCAGCAGCAGCAGCGAAGAGCATTTCTTTGATCGGGACGCTTCTGATTTTGGTCTTGTCACACAGACGCGAGATACTGAACAGTTTCCCGTCACTTTTACTGTACAGAAACACACCATCATATGATATCTCAAAGGCATGTGACAGCAGCAGGAAGAAGATGTCAAATAATGTA
>NC_042997.1:68947549-68962549 GCF_006345805.1 Octopus sinensis
CAACCGTGTTTTCCCCACTCTCGCCCCCACCACACAACACAATCACACCACACTACACCATACCACACAGCACATCACATCACAACACACCATCTCGCACACACCAGCACTGACCAATTCCTATCCCCACATTTTCACACCTACACATACACACACGCACACGTCAATATCACCAGCCCTCTTTCACACGCACATACGTACTCTCTTACACACACGTGCACCTTCGTTTTGCGATCACTACTACTTTGTTATATCCCCTACTTCTTAGCTCTCCTTTGTGACCCTTCTGTCCGGTATTCGCCATTATAGATCGCTAGCCACTACACACATTTTTTCTCTGTCCTTGTTTCTTTCTGTGTTCATTTCTGCGGAAGAGCGTAGGCTCGAAACATTAAAGTCGCTTTCAATTCCCGAGCGTTATACTAATACATCTGTTTGTTATCTGCACCACCTGTCTTCGACTTTTGTTTTTTTGTGAATTCTCCCTACATATATATATATATATATATATATATATATATATATATATATATATATATATATATATATATATATGTTCATGTATACATATGTGTATAAATGCAGAGACACATATATATGGGGGAGGCTAATGCTTGAAACAATTAAAAGAATAAAAGAATAAAATATATACATATATACATACATACGCTAAAATATTTATAAACGGTTTACACTGTTAGATTTTACAATTTTATTTACTCCTTTATGTTAACATGTACAAGGACCTAATTTATAAAATTTATCGGTAAATCGGGAATCTACGAAGATTATAAAAAAAATCTGGGTTTTACTAGTTTTGTGTTGCCCACGGCCAGTCCCCCAAACAGAAACGTTTTCGTGATGCTCTAATATCACATGCGTGATTTACGTAGCTTAGCCTGCCGAGGTAGGTTTAAGTAAGATATGCAGCTAGGTATCTGAGAGTGTGCCAAGATCTTATTGTTACTGACTACGTCACTCAACTTGTTTAAAATCCAGCTCAAGCTTCATGCATGAAAGACATTACGACGCCACGTACTCTTCTCCCAGACTCTCTTTTCCAGCCTAGCTGAGTGAACTCTTCGAAAGTGTCTGTGGATCTCAAACTCTACAAAGTTATTGTTCGTGATGGGTGAACTGAGGTCCTCTAACTCATGAACAACTCTTAACTCGCAGGGTTCCACATTTTAATCTTCTTCAGAGTGACGGTCAAGTCAGGGTCTCGAGAGGCTCTTGTAAGTCTTTCCTCGGGTTATTGCAGTTGCTTCTTCGAGTTTGAAGTGCCGCATCATTTGCAAAGAACCTGTCTCTGGAGTAGTTCTCCTTGTTTGGTGTTTAAATATATCGATGAAGAGATGAAGAGTATTTTTGTGGTTATCGTATGTCCTGATTTACATGTATGATATGAGCGTTCCATAAGTATAATCTGGTCATCAATTTCCTTCAATGACTTTAGCTGTCTGTTTTTTGATCGGTTTGTGTATTTCGAGCGTTTTTTTAAAATTTATATCAGGGATTTGCTAAAAAAAGAATAGAGTGATCTGATGTTATATTTCTTGGATTTCGTGTTGTGATGTAAGATAAAATACTTATTTGAATTGCTTTTTGCCCTTCGTAATTATCAATTATAAATTATTTTGGCACGTTATATTTAGTCATCAGTTAATATGTTTGTACTGATAAGGTTATTGTCTTTTAAATAATAGTTCTTCACTTGTAGTTTATATTGAGTTTAAAAATTCAAAACGATTGCTCGTATCATTTTTAATATATTAAATGGTATATTTATTTTGGTATTTTACGATGGTAAGAAATAAACGGCGAGTATTGTTTAGAGTTCAATGGTCTGTAGTGGATATAGATTTCGATGCGTATTAAATTATCTTCTAAAAGTATTGGATTTTATATTTTGATTGTGACCCGTATATTATCGCATATTGTATTAATTAAAATCTTGAAGTCGTGAAGTTTGTCAAGAACTTGGATCCACAGAATGAAGACGTTAATCCAATCAATATTTCCACTTTTATAAGACATATTTGTAGAAGCTGATGTTGCGTGTTAGTCGACATTGTTAATCTATTTCAACTTCTAGGCATGCCGTATACAAAGTGACGTACGTTGGGGTACGCAGAAAGTGCATTGGGGTTCTAAGTACTTGTTAGTAAATCCTTAAGTTGAAGAAGTAATTTTCTGAATGAATTACATTCCTTCAGTAGTTAATCTGTTTTTCGTATTCGGTCCAGAATTTCATTGGAAATTATTTCAGGAAAACTTCTATGGCTTCTAGTAAATAGTTTTGTGAGATAGCAGTTTTACTACATCAGGTGATGCATTGATAGTATATTTTATTCACTTTTTCGGGTGATGGCTTCACAGGTTCAAGCCATCTTTATAAAACTTGCTATGAATTTTAGAGTGGGGTTTCAGCAATATCTCTACAAAGTTGTTGCGTGCGTGCGTTTTTAAGCTGGACAAACTACAATTGTACAAAAGTTTCCTAGGACGCGGTGCATTCATATATATGAACTTGATTCGTTCAGACGTCGTATATAGTTTTTGTGTAGTGATTTTAGTGGGTCCTTGTATATTGTTGGTCTTGCACTTAAAGTTTGTTGGACATTCCCTGTGAGAACTTTTCAGTGTAGATGAATGAATGTACACATTTGGAGAGTTATAAAGGAGTTGATCATTTCTTCACAATTGTTAGCAGGATTAGAATTTTGAACTTGAAATAAAGGAAATTAGAAGGGAAAGATGCATGGGTTCACATATTTAATTTCATTCTCTTTGCTTATTACAAAGTTCTTGATATCACTAGATCTACTTCAATCTTTTTAGACATCTCCAGTATTAATTAACTAACCAATAACTTAAAACATTTCATGAAGCGAGCTGATGTTTCTTATTGGTGGAAAATAATTGCAGACTTAAAGAGATTAACGAATGTTTGTTTTTTCTTTTCTTTCAGGTCTCTCCGTGTTTTAATTGCCTACGTACAAGGTAGCGGCTTCCGGGGAATTCTGCCTTGTGAAGATGTCCTTCGTCAAAATTTCTCATCATCTACCATATTTTCTGTAGACATCATGTCCATTCTTAAAGCTATATTGTGGTTGTTCAGTTTGAGATTAATTTTTTGCTATAATGCCTGTCTGTTTCGATAAGTTGGGGCCCTTAATTCTAAGCTACACTCTATACTTTTAGTGAAATCGTTTTGTGAAATGTCTAAATATTCTGGAATTAGCATCATCTTTATCAAAGCTTTTGGATTAAAAGTTTGATTCTCTGGCACTTCTTTTATCAATTGTGTCTTGTAGATTTTTGGTTCCTTTAATAATGAGACACCTGCATAATATTCTCTTTTGAATTTGCATTCATAATTACTGAGCCAATGAATACTTTTCCCACTGTCTCTGAAAACTTGTTGCTTTTCTTTCTTCAAAGTTTAATAATTTTCTCAGAATGGGACTTTGGAATTTCCACTTCAATTTGTTTCTTTTTTTACGCGAGTTGGAGTATGAAGAAAAGGAAGGTTTGAAATTCACTCGGAGTATTTAAACAGATGAATATATATTTATTTAAATGGTTCCATCATTTCATGATTCTAAACCGTATTTGTCTCGACTCTCAGTAGAATTTGGAACATTGCAATTTAATGTGGAGAGATTGTAGTCCATATTTCATTAGCTGAAATGCAGTCAAATCAGTTAATGCTGGTCACGAGGTCAGAGTTTCATATGACTATATGAGATTTATCAAACGAATAGACACACAGGAAAACTGTCGTATTGATTTTGCTCACTGATACAGAAGTATGTGTCCTCATTTCTCCAGATAGTTAGACTGTATGTTCCTTAATTGTTAGAATTCGTGCGTCTTAAGATTATCTCTCTTTCTCAGTTTGATTTGGTTGCAATTGGCACGTGACATTTTTTTATTCTATTATCGAAAGGAAAATAATTTCAATAAATCAGCAATAAATTTTGTAGAGTATTCCATATGCCTTTACTGGGATTAATTGTCCATATACAAACCACTGGCGACTCTGAGTTTGTCTCTTACGTTATGTTATACACATACACGCACACACACGTACGCACACTCTCACACACAGAAACATATACGCATATATCCGAGTGTGAAGACTTAAATGTGCGTATGTATACAATAGGTGTATACGTCTTAGCTTGGAGTGGTTACGTACATGTTGTCCAGTATCAAAATATTAAAAGTCTAACCTAAGCTAAACACAGTTTTCATTTACTTAACCAGTCCGGTATTTCATACACACACGCAGATACACCCCACTACATACACACATGCACACACACACACACACTCATCCACACAGACTGACGAATAGATATATATGTGTATATGTATATATATATATATATATGTGTGTGTATGTGTGTATGTATACATACACATATATATGGATAGCTAGTTCGGCATATAATATATATCTATACATGCAAATATATATACATATATGTGTGTGCATATATATATATACATATATATATGTGTATATAAATATATATATATATATGTGCATATATATATGTATATATATATATATATATATTATATATATATATATATATATATATATACATATATATATATATATATATATATATATATATATATATATATATATATATATATATATATATATATATATATATATATATATATATATATGTATATATATATATTGGTATATATGCATTCATGTATAAAATTACACACACAAACATGCATGTGTGTATGGGAATAGTGGCAGTATTTATTTTATTTTATTTTTCTATTTTTTACTGTCTTGATACAATGTTACCTGGTACGTTTCTGAGAAATGTCTGAAAGCAGCACCTCTAACCAATACCATTTGAAATGTTTGCCTGCTCCTCCAAAAAGTTGATTAAAAGAAATAAAGGTAAGAAAAACACTCAGTAAAACCAAATAAGAATATACAAAAGAAACCGACGAACAAATGAAAGAAAAACAAGCTACAACCTAGACTTTAGTGAAGGTTGAGAAGTGCTCAGGTGATTGTAACTTCACATTCTCTTTACTTATATTTACCTAGTTCTATTTTGTCTAGTTTATCTATGTCTATTATACATTTAGTTTCTCTTGTTTCTTTTTAATTTCTTAACGTGTATTTATTTATTTATTTTGTGTATATGCGCGGGTTTTTTTTTGTGTAGACATCATTATGCTATTGTTTATTTCTTATGCTTTTTTGCTCTCCATTATATTGCTTTAATTTTTCTTTGCCGATCTTTCTCCAACTTTCAAGAATACTTTCTACTCAGTGTTATTATGTTTTTTTCCCTTTTCTCTATACATCTTTCAGTTCATTTTTTAAAATCTCTCAGTGGGTGACTTGTAGTTACTTTTTCGCGCACACACACACAGGCACATACACACACACATTCTCTCTCCCACTCACTTTCTCTCTCTCTCTCTCTTCCTCACACACACATGCACACACACGCACACACACAAAGCGCACACAAACACTTTGTTGTCGCCGGTGTTGTTTAATTTTTCCTTTGTAAGTTGCTTTTTTTTAAGGGGAGATTGATACTGAAGGAAGATGGTGGTTTCCTTTTTCATTGTTAGTTGCTGTTCTAGCTGTTAAGGGCCTTGAAGTATTAGAAAAGCTGATAACATTGGTTTATCCTTGTACTGTTCTACAATCCTATCCCTATATTTGTTATTAGTATTTTTGTAGTTTTCTTTTAGATTTGTTCGTATTTGCAAATGTTATTTTTGTTGATGTAGCTGTAGTTCTTGCAGTAGTTTTGTTGGTTTTTTGTCAGTGACGGTGGTGTCCCTTTTCATTGACAATTTTTATTCTTCTTAAGTTTCTTAGTGTTGGTGGAGTTGATGGACGCTGTTGTCTTTGTGCTGGTGTCACTCTTTTCAAAAAGAAAAAAAAAACTAAAATAAACGGTGAAGCTATGGGTGGTAAAATTTTGTTTAAATTTAGTTCGTGCGGGTGGTGACATGGTGGTGATTGTATCACTTCTAGTGTTGTAGGTCCGTGGGTTGGCTGGCAGATTGGGTATTTGATGGGTTGTAGGGTTGGTCAGACTTTGTGTGGAATATATATTTTTTTATTTTTCATATAGTTTAGTTATAGTTTGCATGTGGTTTCCTTTTCCTTCGGTTCCTCATCTGTCAGTATATATTTAAAATTTGAAACTAGAAATTCATTCTCAACACCTATCTATTTGCTTTAAATAATGATGTTGACGATGTTGATGATGATGATGATGATGATAATAATAATAATAATAATAATAATAATAATAATAATAATAATAATAATAATAATAATAATAATAATAATTGCTAAAGGCAGATGAGGGAAGACATTATCTAAGCTGCTCAAGATCAGAGCTTATTGACCCGGAACTACCAAACCAATGTGAATAAAAATAGAGTAGACCCAAAGTGCCGATACTGCAACGATAACATTGAAACAGTGGATCAGCAAATCTCTGGGTGTAAGGTTTTAGCACCAACAGAGTATAAATCAAGGCATCAGAGAGATGGCTAATATCTTCACTGGATAAGATGTCGCCATTATAAAATCAAAACTGCTGAAAAATAGTACATGTACCACCTTGAGGCTGTAACCGAGGGACAAAATGTAACGGTTCTTTGGGATTTCCAGTACATACTGGCCGGACCATCAGAGCTAGTAAACTAGATATTGTTGTGAAAGACCAAAACAATAAAAGCTATTTATTGGTTCACATGAGCATACCTTGTGATCATAATATCTCGGCAAAAGATTTGATAAGCTTAGATAATATAAAGATTTACTAACTGAAATCGAAAAAAATCTGGCATCTCAAGACGGTTACAATATCAGTGATAGTAGGAGCATTTGGAATGATTAATAAAAAACGAACTAAAAATTTTTTGAGGATAATCTTTGGCTTACAGTCCATGCAGGAAATGCAAAAGAATTTCTTAACTGGTACGCTTCACGTATTGAAAAGGGCATTGTCGCTGTTAATTTTGTTTCCTTTTTCCACTTTATGTATTTCTTTTCTATTTTCTTTCTTTTCTTTCTTCCTCTGTCTTTCTTCCCTATTCTTTCTATCATATGACTTTGTAAATGAATAGTCGGGTGTGTTTATTTTAATGGTCAACCAATGTATGCAGTGAGTTTCTTTTCCTTGGGTGTTGGGAAGACACTCGGCAAAAAATGGAAACATGATTCAAAGAAGAGAATGAGAATAATTATAATAATAATAATAATGGTTTGAACTGCGATTTGTCTATGTAAAGATGTCAACATCTTCACCCAAAAGCCCTATACGCCATCAGGTCCAGAAGCTTTCCAATTAGAAATTTTGGGGGCTTACATGCAGACTATTACAGCTGTTATTTCACAATCAATTTGTTTCACATTTGTTTTATTCTCCCTGAATTCCTCCAGCCATTCAACATGTATATTTGTTTACAGAAAGACCGACGGCTCGCTGGAAAACATTTAATTTTCTACGGAGAACAGTTAGGATCTGTTAACATACGAAGATATATATTTCAGAGAGACAGCTTATTACCACATCTATTTGTCATTTGCATGGTTCCCCAGACTTAAGTTCTTAGAAATGTGAAAATGTGAAAATGTGATATGTGCTATACGGTATTAAGATCAACAATCTGTTAATCATGCATGATTTAAAGCTATTTGCGAAAGATGTGGACAAAGTTGGCAGTTTAACATCTAGTATAAACCTGATTAATTATGAGATTGGGATGGGATTTGCGATAAAAAAAAAAAAAACATGTGATGCATTAACCCTGAAACGTGGAAAACTAACAAAGAGTAGAGAGAATAAGCTTGTGTATGGCCAGATTACCAAAGACGTGGGAGAAGAAGGATAAAAGAATTTGGGAATGATAGATTTGGATAAGATCAAAGAGAAAGAAATGAAGATATTCAAAAAGAATATCTCGGGCGGTTGAGATTTGTAACGTCGTCTAAAGTGAATGGAAGGAATTAGATCAAGGAAACGATGCATAGGCTGGAGATATTAAATGGAGGAAAGATGAACTAAACAGTATTGATAGAAAAACTAGGAAATTGATGGCAGTGCTTAAAAAACACCATCCAAGGAATGATGCTGCAAGACTTTATGCTGGAGGAAAGAAATGAGGTCGAGGACAAGTTGAAAAGATTGTGTCAAAAGTGAACAAAAAACCTAGCTTGGTACCTTAAAAATGTCAAGTGTAACATCATGTTAAATGTAAGAGGCCTAAACACATTGGGATCTACTTATAAAGCAACACCGAATGAATGCAAGAAGAGAGTGAAAAGGAATAGAATGACGACCTTATGCACGGCAGTATACTAGAGATAACTATGCATTGATTGGAATAAGAATTGGTCGTGGTTTAGAAATGACGATCTGAAAGAATGCACAGAAGCTCTGGTGTGCAGCGCCCACGAACAGGCTCTCTGAACTAACTATGTTAAGCATCATGTCGACAAAACGAAAGAATCGCCATTATGTAGAATCAGTGGAAAAAAGATGAAACGGTCAGCCATCTCGTAAGCAAATGTGCTAAGTTGGCACAGCGAAAGAACAAAAGATATGATAATGTTGTCTGATATATCCACTGGATATGTAAGAAATGTGAGTTTGCCGCGCAGCTAGATAATTAGATCAGGATCCAGGAAATGTATTAGAGAATGAGAAATTTAAGCTTTTATTGGATTTCACCATTCAATGTGATAAAATGATTGAAGAAAGAATGACAGGCATTGTAGCTGTCAGGAAATGAAAAAAGGCCCAAATTATTGATATCTCTACCTCAGGAGATAGTTGATACAGATATATAGAGCATGAAAAGTTGTAGAACAAAGAGCCACTGAAACAGGATGTTGGAAAGTCGTGGAGGATGAAGAAGATTTAGTGTTTCCAATGCTGATTGGAGCATTTGGATGCATATTGGACAATTTCAAAAAACTGTGTAAATAAAATCAGAATTGATGCGGAGTGACAAGTCTTGCAGAAAACTGCACTCCTAGGTACAAAAAGGATTTGAAGGAAAATCTTGTCCATATAAAGCACACAAGAGCAAGCCGTAAGGGACATTTGTCAGTTTGCTGACTAATTTCTAAATGAAATGTCAAGAACATTTAATGTTTATGTGCTTCAGATATATATATAATCTTAAAATAAAGCAAAAACCGCAATCTTGTAAATACAGCTAACCAGGGTTCTTCCATTTATCAAGCTGAAAACAAAGACCGTTTGTCAGTTGAGCAGAAAACGTTTCAGCAACAGACGCTTCTAAAGAAGATGACAAGAAGAATAACACAAGGGAGATATCCAACATTACAATAATTTGATGTCAAGCAGACGTAAACCAGGTGTTAAATTGTTTACTCGGTGTCCAGTGGCCTACTTTTAAATTCCGACAAGATATGTTTCTTGAAATGCGGATATACATAAAAAATTTCGTTCCTCGATTTATGTGATCGCCGGAGGTTATCAAGTTTTTCAAGTGTTACAGTTTCTCAAGAGAACATTTTTAGACCTGTTAATATAGGGTCTGGATTGAAAGAGGATGTTCTCTTTGGTGTCTAAACTGGTCCCTTCGTCTTTAAGTTTCCAGATTAAAGTCGAAAAGGTTGTTGAATGTCTCTTTATCACAGTACCTAAAATTCGAAAGATGGTTGTTATACCTAGATTTAAATTTCCCTTCCACGGCTTGGATATAACGTTTAATATATGTTCAATTATATTCGTATTTCGCCGAACCTGTGCTTCATAAAGATCGGAAAATATATCGGACTCCTGTCTAAGAAGGCGTTTAATATTTGTCTCTATATGTGCATCCGAGACAGACCTGAGTCGTCCGTTGCATATTGATATATGACTTAACATTATCTCTTAAATGATTTAACATTATCTCTTGAAAACTTGAGAACCTCCAAGGAATACATAAATTCGGGAAAGAGTTTTTTCTATGTCTGTATTTTAGAAACACATCGTGTGGGAATTTAAAAGTAGACAATCAGACACTTAGTAAACCATTAACATTTGGTTTACGTCTGCTTGACATCGAATTATTGTAAATTTAGTTATCGCTCTTATGTTTTCTTTTTGTCTTCTTCTTTACAAGCCACTCTTGTTTAAACGTTAATTACTCGTGAGACAACAGACAAACGGTCGTGTGTTCAACTTGATAAATGACGGGTTAGTATCGTTTCCACCAGGAAACCCTGAATGGCTGTATTTACAAGATTTGTGCTTATTTATTTTAAGATTATCTTTACTCTTTTAGCTGATCGATTGCCTTTCTACTTTTGAAGCATTAAAACATTACATATATACATATATGCGTGACTGTGTAGTAAGAAGTTTGCTTCTCAACCACATGGTTCCGGGTTGAGTCTTACTGCGCAGCGCCTTGAGCAAGTGCGTTCAACTGTTATCTCGAGTCGACCAAAACCTTGTAAGTGGACTTGATAGACAGAAGATGATTACAACAAATTGGAATGAACAAGCTTTACTCCAAATCACTGCAATTGCTTCCATTCATTAATTAGTATCAACCATTAATAGCTGACAGTTTCACATACTATCCACATTCTTGCATCAATCTGATCCAAAGTAGCTGTATACCTTCACATCTTCAGGTGAGTAGGTTCGAGAGAACATATCTGTATACTCAATAAAGGGAGAATTTCTGTCATACGGTAACCATATGGTAACCAATATATCTGAAAGAACTTTGTAAAGCACGTTATCAAATTAATATCATCCAAATGATGCTCTCTCTCTCTCTCTCCTTCTCTCTCCCTCTCTCTCTCTCTCTCTATAGCGTCATATGCATTTACATATAGTACTTTGGGGTGTTATTTATCTTATAATTTCAATGGAGGCAATACCAGCGGAAAACTAGAGGAACATGACCTTTTATCCAATAGAATATTCAATATATATGTGTGCTTTCATTGGACCCCAGTAACGCAATATAAAGTTCCAGATAATACAGTATCAAAACATACAAGTATATAAACATATAAATATTTAATATTCAAAAATTCGCAAATATTTAAAAATATCTAAAAATACGTTGGATAATAGGTCATGTTCCTCTAGTTTTCCGCTGGTATTGCCTCCATTGAAAGTAGAAATTGGAACTTAGCTCAATTAGAGCACTTTAATTCTAGCCTGTTTCTGAGCATTGTTAAAGTTAACAATCTCTACATAAACTTGTATAATTTATATATATATATATATATAATTTGGAAAACCAAATTTCCAAATCAATCGGGTGTAACCCTACAGCGTTATATGCATTTACATATAGTACTTTGAGGTGTTATTTAACGTATATTTATATATTTATAAATATACAAAGTATCTGATAAAAGTCAATATTCAATCTGGGGGGATTAATCGATATGCAGGTACTCTATTTCAGATAATACAAAAATAACCTAATGAGTATATCTGACAGTAAACTCATGGTATCAGTTTGCACATCACGAAATAACACTTAAAAGATATAAGGCGGCGAGCGCGCCGGGCGAAATGTGTAGCCGTATTTCGTCTCCCATTATATTCTGAGTTCTAATTCCGCCGAGGTCGACTTTGCCTTTCATCCTTTCGGGGTCGATAAATTAAGTACCAATTACGCACTGAGGTCGATGTAATCGACTTAATCCATTTGTCTGTCCTTGTTTGTCCCCTCTATGTTTAGCCCCTTGTGGGTAATAAAGAAACAGATATAACCCAAATTACCAGCTATATAATATACTTCATTAATTATATCATACTTTAGTTGATACTTATATTTATTTAATATGAAGGAACCACACGTGTTACAGTATTGGAAGATTACAATATATCTATATATATATACATATATACATGAGTACATATATATATATATATATATATATATATAAATTATATATATATATATATATATATGAGTATATATATTTATATATATTTATATAAATATACATACACATAAACCCACACACATATATGAATGTATGTATGTATGTATGTATGTATGTATGTATGCATACATGTATGTATGTATACCTTCAGAATCCAAACATTATTATAATCTTCAGAAGTTTATTTAGATTAGTTTTAACATTTTTTGTGTTACTCAGTAAATTTCAAATATGAATTATTATATAGAAATATGTAAATTTTGTAATTTAGGAAACTGATTATTATCAAATCAATATTTTCAGTTGTTGATCTTCCCTAAGGGAGAATGGTTGGTCCGGTATCTCCTTGAATGGTTGGTCCGGTATCGTGTTAGGAGTTCATCTGATTATTATCAAATCAATATTTTCAAAAGACATAGGACGGCAACAGGCAATATATCTGCAAAAGATATTTCATATATTATATTATTATTTATTATATTAAATGACGCTTTAAATACTTATGTGAAGTATTCTGGTTTGCCGCTTTGTTTCTATGCGTTCATGTATATTCTAAAACTTATGGTTTGTTCAACATTCGTTTGTGAAATAACCTTTTTCTGAGCACCTATTCAAGTACTCATCTACAAATCTTATCAAATACTCAAAAGTAACTTTACTTTCCCAATCAGTTCCTCTATTTATGGCATTCTCTTCATATACGCAGACACTCTTGTCGAGATCTCGTCTGTATCATTTCGACGCGTTATGCACAGAAAACTTTAAAATCGGCCGGACGTGTTCTTCGCTGCTCTGACCAGTCAGCAACTGAAGACACAGAAAGACTAGTACAACCCAGCAGGACAACTGAAAAGTAAATCTCAAAACCTGAAATAGCTACAATTTCCTGTGAGTATTTAAAATTTTCCCAAAAGTAAGTTTAGAATCTCACATATCTACAGTTTTCTGTGGACGAACACAAACGATACTCTTTACAAACGTTAATATCTACAAACTCTGTAAATACCAATCCTTCCTCCCTGGGAATTCGAAAATGTAAATATCCTTTTTATTGTAATAACATTATAGGTTTCTCTGTTTAGACATACAAACGATCATCCCTAGAAAACTTTAAAACTTTAATATCTACAATTTTGTGTGAAAATTATACCCTTCTTTTCTCTTTGATTACTCAAATATGTAAACAACTTTTATTGCAACAACCCAATTAAACGCACGAAATAATCAAAATCTCACGATGACTGCACAACGCGTCTACAATAAACAAAAGTGGTCAAAGAATGAAATCAGCACTCTCATAAACGCAAGGTACTCTCTTTCCCAAACTGAGAAAACAGATGTCTGAAATATACTGCTAACAGTACAATTCAACTGTTCAATAAGCGATCGGAGAAGCAGATACAGAAGAAACTGAACATATTGAAATTTCTTTTAAATTGATCCACAGACATTTTAGTAAACTTCACCATGTGTTTACTCCAATTACAGCTGAACAACAACAACCTTAATTCTGAGTAGATAAAATTAATGCTCACTGGCATCGGTCTCCAAATTCACCCTGTCACATAGAAGAAATTGAAGGCTTACAATGAACATTCACCAGTAAAATAACTTCGTTTAATGCCCTTAATTCCTGGGAAGACCTGAAAGTTATCAGTCTCTATTCTCTTGAACGCCGAAGAGAGAGATATCCTATTATATATGTATGGAAGATCCTGGAGGGGCATGTTCAAACATCAACACTAAAGTAAATTTTTATGCTCGAACTGATTGGTACTGTTAGCTACCAGATATACCATCTTCAAACTCACGAGCAAAAACCACTCTACTGCATCAGTCTAATAATATTCAGAGGTCCTCAAGTATTCAACTGCTTATCCAAAAAGATAAGCAATATAAAAGGGACATCTACTGAAACTTTCAAAAAGACATTGGATGAACTCCTAACACGATACCGGACCAACCATTCAAGGAGATACCGGACCAACCATTCTCCCTTAGGGGAGATCAACAACTAGAAACTCGATCATCGACCAACTTTCACTTATAAAGCGACAACAAAACTAAGAAAAAGGAAATAAAGAAAAAAAGAAAAAAAACTAAGACGGTGCTCCATCATGGCCGCAGTCCATCGACTGACATCACTAAAAGAATAAAAGAATAAAAATGAATAAGAATATTTTATTCTAACACCGTATATTTCAATCCTTTCTCACGCCAGATTAATAATGATATAGAAAGTCACGTTATGTCACATTCTTATTCCGATATAAATATATATATATATATATATATATATATATATATATATATATATATATATTATATATATATATATATATATATATATATATATATGCATGCATTGGAAAAAGCCATGTGGGTATGTATTCGTAACCAATTAGTTTATATAACCAGATTTACTTGCTCATTGCTCGTCTTTGCTTTTAATGTGATACTGAAATATTGAGAAAGAGAAAAATAATTTCCTACGATCCATCTAAAGGCCTCAAATAAACTCGCTTGCCAAAATACTCCAACACCTGATCAAGATATGCACACTCACTTTCTGTAGTTGTGCTACATTGATGACATAAGCCTCTGCTCTTCGCAACTAGTTTCGACCTATCTATCATAACTTTATAAACTTTAATATCTACACTTGACTTATCCGTTTTTTCTCATTTCGGACACCCATCCTAATCACTTTATCTTGGACTTTCTCTCCACCGCTTTACCCTTCCAGCAATTCTTTCCTGTAGGTACCAGCTTGCAGATGTTCAAGACGAACATTAATCGCTTCTGTTTCACAAATCTCCTACGACATGCATCTTCTCTCTTAACCCATTGAAGCATTTAATTAATTAAATTTAACTGTAGAATATGGCTCACTACGTGAGCTGTTCTGAAGAGGAGCATTAACTGTGTTGCTCTCACCTGTCGCAGTAGACCAAGAAAACTATAGTCATAACGATAGAGTGTATATGTCCATACGTCTTCTCTTGTATGTACTGTCACCTGAATTTGACTTTCATGCCGCT
>NC_042997.1:68967549-68990049 GCF_006345805.1 Octopus sinensis
ATACTGGAGCCAACTGGACCAAATGATGCAGAAACTTTAAAAAAACAGCCTACATTAGTCAACAGATCCACCCCTATTTTATTGCAAGACAACGCCAAACGCATCACAAAAATGACATTGGCGAAACTATAGGTTTTGGAGTTTGAAGTTCTCCATCATCCACCATACTCACCAGATTTTTCCCCCACCGACTCACTTCTTCCAGAATTTTGATAACTTTTTGCTAGGGAAAAAAAAAACTTCAATTCCCACGATGCTGTAAAACAGTCTTTCCAAGATTTTATTGACTCTAGATTGCTCGGCTAATACAGCTCAGGTCAGGACAAGCTACCGCTGAAATGGCAAAGGTGTATTGATAATATGGGTGCATACTTGGATGAATAAAACTGTTCCTTTTATTTATAAAACATTAGAAAACTTTTTCTCTTTTCTACAAATTTCATACTTGACGACCTAATACATATCTAAAACTACTGAGACGAGACAATAAAGAGAATTGAAATACTGTTAAATAAAACGAAAGGAAAACCAGTTTAATTACAATCAACATCAAAACACACATTACGCACCAAATTTACTCCATATAGCTAATATACGGGTTGTATCTATCAATAAGCCTAGCGCATTAAACGTGTAAACCTATTTGAAACAACGATTAAAATCCAAAACTCATTTTTATGATAGAAGTAAATAGTTCAACTGTTGTCTTAAGGATTACTGTAACGGAATTAATTATTTGCCTGTCTGAAGTATTTTCAACAGTTAGTTCTAAACGTCTACTTTTTTTCAAACTATTAGTTAGCCTTTGCTTTATATCCTCTGAGTAATTTAAAGCTTTTGTTATATAATACCTGAGTTACTAAGGTGGATGAAAATGAATGGAAATGTGTATCCTACACGGTGCATGTAATTCAGGGAAATATGCTGATGTGTTACATGTGATACACAGTACTTGCAAAAGGTTAAAGAAAATGAAATGATAAATATATTACAGTTAATGTTAATTAAAATACAATAAACAAAATATAATTGCAAGCAAAGAAAACATCACGAATCTTAAATACATCAGGTAGCTAAAACACGTGAAGATCAAATTTCGAACTATCTTAAAATCCACCGTTTATCTCAACGGCCTCAATCGTAAAGTCCAAAATGAGCTAGACCTGAAGTATAAGTGGCGATAAATATTCTCCCTCCAAACCTACGAGAGACTTCAACCAGTACAACAAAGCAAAATGCACATATTAATGACTATCATTTACAAAATATTACAATACAGTTCAATGTTAAATTGTAGGCTTAAAATTACATATTTCTAAATAAGTTAGTAATTTGTCGAAAGAAATAATGGAAATTTTTAATTAGAAAAATTATATTGATAATCCCGAATGACCATATGTGTGCCTTACCAACAGCACTACTTTGTCTATATAACATCTAATAATCTGACAGAGAAAAATCTACAACCCTATTTCTCACTATGATGCAACTCGATGCGAATGGCACTGCTGTAACTTGAAAGTTAAAACTAATTCTAATAAAGAACTTTTGTTACATTACTATTTCTGCATATCACTATAACGTCTAAATAATTCACTTTATCCACTGCAAAACTATTTCTGCTTGCTTGGACATATTTTACCCATTAATATTCCACAAATGTGGAAGCCAGCTAGCAGAATTGTTTGCATGCCAGGCTACATGGTTAGCTGTATTTCATCCGTCTTAATGTTCTGTGGTCGAATTTCTCCGAGGTCAACTTTACCTTTCATCCTTTCGAGGTCGGTAAAATATAGACAATTTGAAGACTGGGGTCAATGTAACCGACTTAGCCACTCCTCCGAAATTGCTGGCCTTCTGCCAAAATTTGAAAGCAATATTTCAAAAACTGTAACTGAAGGAAAATATTCTGAATGCATCTGCAACCAACTCCAAGTTCTTTAACACATTTTATTTTCTAACCAGCGGAGGTACCGGGGAATAAATTACCGTTAATAAGATGTGTTTATAGCCATGAAACATTTTTCGTCTAATTTCGACATTTTTCAAGAATTTAAAATTTATATTAACGGGTAGGACTAATTTGAGGAAAAAATGAGCAGAGTCTGGTAGCGAACCCGTGTCGTCGTCATTTTTGTGCATGTGCGTAAAATAACGAAATTTTACACTTTGGGCAGATTTCGTGAAATTGATGTCACAACGGTTAGTGCGCAAAATGCCTAAATGCTGCTTGAGAAATAAAAGGCTCTTACCTAATCAAAACCTGAAACGCTGTGGAATTAAAACAACGAATTGAAATAATAAGTTTTAGCAAATCAAAGCAATTCGCATTCAAATGAAGAATTAACAAATGTTAAAGAGATTACCGTTAATAAGCTGTCTGTTTAATACCTATGAAACATTTTTTTGTAAAATTTCAGCTTTTTTCGTCAAATTGATGTCACAATGGCTAGTAAGAGAAATGCCAAAATGTTACGATTTTTGATAAAAATTGACACTGATAAAAACCGATTTAAAAAAAAATTGCAAGTGTGTAAGTGACTGCATGGGCATAAGACCCCCCTCCACCTACACGTGTCAAAATTCACCCAGGGCTGTTGGATAATATCGAAGCTAAAGTAACAAATTCACAAATGTACAAACTTGCCATTTATTATTATAGACCGATAGTACAACTTATTCAGACAATTGAAATCACAGGAAAATAAATACAGGCCAACCAACTAATCGTCGGTTGTTTGTGTTATGAAGAAGGTTGTTATTTCTGTAGGAAGTATGTTTCATTTATACATGCAAAATCCTAATAAGTTCCAGGAGAAATTTACGCCAAGTAGTTTCATTGCATTTCATTCAATGGGGTCTTTTATCGTTCATCGACAATGGTTACATAATTTAGTCGTTCTTCTAGACTTAATTGCTGATTTAATCGATTCCGATCGAATATTCAACCAATCTGCACGCATCGAACTTGCTCCATATATTGATGTCACATTTCAAAGAAATCTGTAGAACATTATCCAGAGATTAATGAAACAAGGCAAACCAACAATAATGCTAACAATGATCGGAAATACATCTGGTTACAATCAGGGATAATGAAGACATGTTCTCGATCTATTGCTCTGCCATGTAACTGCACATTTCTGGCATTAGTAAAAACAATAAACAACAAAGAATTGTGTGATTATCGAAAATTTCAACTTATGATCAATTAAAATTAAGTAATTTAGTTATGTTTGCGCTAGGCTTGCTTGCTGTATGAATACGACCATATTGCTTAATTTTCTTTGTAATCGAAACCTTTTTGGACATATTCAATAATTATATTTGATTTAAATCTCTTTACTCTTAATGATGTTGTTTTTCTTTGATAAATTTTCTTGATGCTTATATGTTGTCAGGCATCATAATATAAGCAGGCTTTAGAAATAAAACGGTAACAATATATGTCATCATATTATAAGCTGTTTATGGAAAACAAAATATGGTAGCGTAAAAAGTTTTTTATCTGTATCATTTTTAATTATATATTAATTTATTGAATTATATTCTCTTTCATTGCATTTATCTTTAGTCTCCTTTCATATAATTCTTAATTATGATTTCAAATGAAAAAGATGAAAGAAACACAGCCAAACCTTATTCATAATTTTCATGGATGTTTTGTTTAGTTAAAAAAGCAAATTATTTTGTGCTGAATCTAAACTTTAGAACAAATACCCAACAAAGATTTATTTATTTCATTAATATGTGTATAAGTTTATAATGTTTGATAGCTATGTATATGTACGTATCTGTGGGTGTTTCTATGTGGACTGGACACTTATGTTCAAAACCATGAAACAAAAGACATTCCACTTTAGAAATAACTATAATATTAGCCATGCATTGAAGTCATGTTAGTCAGACAGGATTTATATTTAATGTTGTGTGATCTTTTCCTAGTCATAAAAGCCTAATGATTTAACAACAGCTAACTAATAGACATCAATTAATGATTGATCCAAAATGGCTGCTATGACTTAACTCAAAGTTGTTGAAGTCAGCATTATAAGATTTATTTTAGTCTTGGGCTTCACATAATTTTTTACATTTAATTAGAGTGACGTTCATTAACATGTCCAGTTTTTTAACCAAACAGCATGTTATTTGCAGAAGATTAAGTTGCAAATTCTAAAATTCTATACCCTCTGAGTAATTTACCTTACCGATTAGTTCAAATAAATAAGTAACAAATACAGGAATAAGTGATCAAGTGTTTTAGAGATATTTCAGCTATTATATTCAATATTGGCCTTTAAATAAGATTATTGAGTTGAACTTCTTTCAACGCAATGTGACAGTAAATTAAAATATTTACAATTTACCGCAATGTCTGGTCATGTAGCGTATCCAGTACTGTTTCGCATAACACAGATTATATTTACACAAAAGTATTTGTTATTTTCAGAGAAATATAATAGGCGATAACAGAAAATCTCTAAAAATCTACAAGAACGAAACACCTCAGTATTGAATTATTTTCATATCAGACATAGGCATTTTGTAATTATTGTTTTCTGAATGTTTTTATTACCTTTACCAATCTCCCTCGTTTTATCTAGCTAACGTTCTCTGTCTCTCACCCTCCTTCTTTCTTTCTTTCTTTCTTTCTTTCTTTCTTTCTTTCTTTCTTTCTTTCTTTCTTTCTTCCTTCCTTTCTTATTTATAACACCATATCCAGCTACAGCAAACCAATTTCAGTTGCAACTGTATTGTTTTTCTTTTGCTTTATATAAATTTCAAGCTAAGGACGTAGTCTCCCAAATCTTACCCTCATCATGATTATCCACGGGCAACTCTCAGCTACTTGAATGCTATGGATCTTTATGTCGATATCACTACTTGTAAACTTATGTAATCGCTGGCCTGTAAATCATTCATTTCTTAACATCTTGCAACAGTTCGTTTTACCTTATCTCTTTTCCCATTCACTTAGCTGGCTGTTAACAGTTTCTATAAACCATTTTTTCCGAATTAAGTGTGCAAAATATTTTAGTGTTCCACATCTGATGATGTCCAATAAAGGTTTCTTAAAATATACAAGTCTAAGTATCTAATTATTGTGGTCACTCCATGCGATCACAAAACTCTTTTATATACCCACATCTAAGAGGTTTCCCGTCTATTTGATAATACTTTGTTAATATACATGATTTAGGTTCATAGAGTGAATTAAATATACCTTACTAATCTGTTTCCGGATCCGATAATAATATTTCTTTATGTTAGAATCTTTGGAAAAACGCCAAACATTTGGCACTTCTCGAAATGTTCTCTTGCTTTCTAGTTTTCTGTTATCTTATACACTAAGTATATTATCTTTAGTGTCTTTTTATTTTTTGGCTCTTCTTCAATTGTAATATTTTTCTTGGGTGACTCTTATTTCTTTCTTATTACATTGATTCTGTCTTTACACCCATTTTCATTATATAGGGCGTTCCTTTCATCTCTATAG
Organism: Octopus sinensis; assembly: GCF_006345805.1. Lineage (NCBI taxonomy): Eukaryota > Metazoa > Mollusca > Cephalopoda > Octopoda > Octopodidae > Octopus > Octopus sinensis. Next base: position 68,973,047 of record NC_042997.1, read on the forward strand.
TAAGTTAATAAGGAATTACCATTTGTATATTTAAGGTTATTGGTGTTTAAATATTCAAGTCATCGTCTTTATATGCCGTATACTTCACCGTGTACATTGAAGATCGTAAACTAATAGACTAGATTATATTAGTCAGGTGTTCTTGACTCATATCTTAATTTTTCATTCAGAAATTTCATCATTGCTGTTTAGTAATATTTTCTTTACGATATTAGTTAAAAGAAATTACTATTAAAATAAAGGAAATTATTATTTGGTTCTTATGATATATAATCTTTCTTTGAGTTTCTGACTGCATTAAATAAGACTGATGAATTTATTGTGCTGCATGTTTCGTGACACGAAAAAAGTAGAATGTTAATGGTTCAATCGTTTGATCATTCGCCTGATCAATGACGATTGACCTGGAGTTTGCAAACGTCATGTAAAATTTCACCTCAAAAATTTCACTCATATAGAAGTCTAAGCGAGTGCCAAATTCCACCCTACTTCTATCCTTTCACATTACCCCTAAACACAAACACATTTTAGTGCACTTCCTGACATTCCAACCAATTAGACAGTTGAGTTCACGTGACAATTTCAAGATTTTATTCGAACCCTCTTCCACAGACTTATTTTCTTCTGTACTACGTCACCTTAACTAAAGCCAAGTTATTGTATACGAGTATTAGTTATCTTTTATTTGTTTCAGCTATTACACTACGGCCATCCTGTGGCACCACCGTGAAAAATCCTAAAACTTATTTTTTAAAGCCTGGCACTTATTCTATCGGTTTCTTTTGCGATACCGTTAAGTTACGGGGACGTAAACACGCCAACATCACTTGTCAAGTTGTGAGGGAGGACACACACACACATACACACACATGCATGTTTGTATGCCTGTTCTGGTACTGTTTTTCCATATATTTCTGGCAGAGAGATGAGTCGCTGCTATCTGTAGTGGCCGAGCGTCCATCATTGACAAGATCAAGGAAGGGCTAAATTACGTGATCTTTTGGGTCTCGGCGCTGGAGATGGCGGGAATTTATCTCCCCGCTAGCAGTATAAATAAACCCGCATTTTGCATCATAAACCAATATGAGACATTTTCTCTTTTGATATCTACGGCAGTATAGTATGTTCTTACAGAACATCCACGTTGAAGTGGAAATAAATATTACCTCCCTCTATCGCTAATATATATATTAGGAATAGCAACAAGAATAACAACGACGAGAAAGTAAGTAGTAGGGATGGAGGGGCAACTCCAGGTTCAGGCAATCTTTTGCTGTATTAATGGCAAAATCAACACAACTTTTTGCGCTTGCCCTAAACAACAAGGAGTTGGGCTTGGCGCAGGTGAAACAATTTTTGAAGGTCCGAAGTTTTTGTATGTAGGACCGAAAATACTTCAGTCTGGCCAACTGTGTGGGGGAAGCTAACTTTCAGGTCAAGGTTTTCGCCATAGAGGTTGGAGTGAGCGGTTTTGTGTGAAAATTTACATACGATTTAAAGAAACAACCCTCGGTCACTGGGAAGAACGGGACCAAAGCATTCAAGGTTATATAAGAAACAGCGGAGATATGTTCCAGCTGGATCTGGTGAAGGAGAAACAAAAACGATCGCCATACCATTTGAAGCGTATATTCTTTTTTTATTTTAACACTAAGGGAAGTAATTCTGAATGAGACATAGTGATAGCGTAGACATTTCACCGTCACCAAGACAAGCAACATTACTTCTCTTTTAAGTATACGTTTGAATGCTGAGTTGACGAAGAGATGTTACAAATGGATGAAACCACAATGCGGTTTCAATGTACAAGTCTCCGATATACGAGGGGCGTTCAATAAGTAATGCCCCTGACCCACTTGCAGTTGTTTGATCTAGCTGAAATTTTGCATGTGCACTTATTTATACCTCTATAGATTAAGTGGCGAATTACAGCTCTGAACTAATTGTGGTTTCTGATTTACAGGTGTTTGAACTGAGTCAAGTGTGAAATGGAGCCTGTTGAGTGTCGAGCGGTGATCTGGTTTTTGTATTTGAAAGGACGCACACCACGGGAGACTTTTGATGAAATGAAAGTAACTTATGGTGATGATGCCCCATCATATGACCTTGTAAAACGCTGGCATTGTGAATTCAAACATAGTCGGAACTCTGTGGAAACAGCTCCCAGATCTGGTCGCCCCCTTCTGCCGTTGATGAGACGTCTGTCCGTCAAGTTGAGGCTGCCATTTTGGAAGGTCAACGCATAACTATTCGCCAAATAGCCCATGAGGTCAAGATTAGTACCGGGTCTGTGGAAACTATCATTCATGACCATTTGCATATGCAAAAGGTGTCTGCCAGATGGATTCGCAGGTTGATCACACCTTTCCAGAAGCAAGAACGCGTCGAGTGCTCGAGGTTGAATTTGGAGACTGATCACACAGGATAAAACCTGGGTCCATCACTATGATCCAGAGACCAAAGCCCAGTCAATGCAGTGAAAGCACCGTGACTCACCTCCTCCAAAGAAGGCAAGGGTGCAGCCCTCCGCTGACAAGGTTATGCTCACAGTATTCTGGGACCAGGACGGAGTAGTGATGACAGATTTCCTGGCAAAGGGTACCACAATTACAGGAGTCTATTATGCTTCACTTTTGATGAAATTAAGAGAAGCTATCAAAATCAAGACGCGGGGCAAGATCAGCAAAGGCATCCTCCTCCTGCAGGACAACGCTCCGGTCCACAACTCGCGTGTCGCCATATCAGAAGCACAGGCGTGCAGCTATGAACTTCTCCCCTTGCACCCTCTGATTTTCACCTCTTCCCAGTCATGAAGTTGTTTTTGAAAGGAAAGCGTTTCCCAGATGATGCAGCCTTGATTTCTGAAGTCACGTCTTGGTTGGAGGACCAAGCTGGGGTCTTCTACAAAAACGGTCTCCAGAGCTGTATCAAACGATGGGAGAAATGCATAACTCTGGGTAGTTCCTATGTAGGAAAAGACTGATAACTGTGCCAAGTGTCGTTGCTCTACTGCTATGGGAAGTGGGTCAGGGGCATTACTTATTGAACGCCCCTCGTACAAGTGGTTAAAAAGTGTCAGAGAAAGGGTACCCAGGAGTCATGACCTTGATTCGGTCTGGCGTCCTTGGAGTGTAAGAAATTAAGGGCGGAAACTTTTGTCTGAGGATGGTTTCCTCTCTGAAGATCTTCTGCTGTTCAGCTCTCTCTCTCTCTCTCTCTCGAGCTTCCTGCTACTATGTCATAATAATATAATCTGTTTAAAGAACAATAAAATAAGGTAGCATAAAAGGTTTTTGTTTATTTTATCATTTTAAAGTACATATTAATTTATCGGTTTACGTCCGTTGTCATTGCATTAATCCTTACTTTCCTTTCATATATTTCTAATTATGCTTTCTCCTTTTCCATACCTGATCACTTGATCTTTATACACTGCCCTTAGTTACTGGTTAGGCCGTTTCACACAGGATCGCGTGATCGTGGTTTCAACTCCTAGACCGGGTGGTGTGTTGTGTTCTTGAGCAAAACACTTCATCTCACGTTGCTCTCCGATCACTCCAATACCTGGCACACCGTGCACCTGTTCAGATAACATCACTTTGATGATGGGAATTAGCTAATGTACAACACATACATGTGATCACTATACAAAGACAATCATTCGTACAGGTCGTTCGGCAGAAAAGCTGAACACTTACATACATCGACTTCGACGGGAGAATCCATCTTTATTATTGATATTATTATTATTGTTTTACTTCTCAGAACCTTCGGTCTTGTTGTTCTGGTAGAGCCTGTGGTAGCGGAGTGCAGCCTGCTGTCAGAGGTCTCATAGGGTGTTTTTCCGCACATTATAAGCTTTGATACGTGGTTATTAATTACCATGGGAGACATTCAACATCCAATACCAATCTCCTGTCCCCAGAAGAGTAGTTTTGGTGGCTTGCTCTGCACCTGTGTCAATTCCGATTTCTTTGAGATATTTCTCGAATATGGTAGTTAAGCGTCCGCGTGTCCCTACAGCTAATGGAATGACAGACACTCTCTTCATAGCCCACATTCTTGCAATTTCGTCTTTTAGTAGTCTGTACTTTTCAATCTTTTTATTATTATTATTATTATTATTATTATTATTATTGCTATTGTTATTATTGCCTTTGCACAGCTTCTAACGCTGGAGATGTACTACGATGTCAGCTGTTCACTACCAGTGAACTAAGGTAACAACTCTTATTTTTCGAGCAACTTCCGGAGTGTTCGAGCGGATCCAAGTAGTGCTGTTTTCTGCAAGTGCTCTACCCTTATTGCAACCCCTATTTGTTCCACGTACTTCTCAACATTTTTACTCACTATTCCCAGGGCTCCGACAATTATTGGTACTACTGCTACCTTTTTCATCGACTACAGCTGCTTAACCTCCCAAGCTAAATTATCATATCTCTCGACATTTCTTTCTTTCATTCTTCCTTAGCGCATACCTTGTTGTCAGCTGTGCATGCTATATCTATAATCCAGCATAGTTTGTTTTCTTTCTCAATTAAGACTGTATTTGACTTGATATTTTCTATCGCATGGTTGCATTTGATTTTGCCTCTCTTCAAGATTAACCCACCACATTTTTTGCAGTCCGAATTCCAATCTCATATCATCGTATCAATGAGGGAACTAACTTGGGATTCATCTTTACCATAATGTTTGAGGTCATCCATGAATAACAAACGGTTGATATTTTTTGGTGGCTTTTGAGTACTTACCCAGCCTTTGCTTTCCTCAGAATCAGTGTTAGTGGTATCATGCTCAGTACAAAGATCAGTAGGGACAGACATTCCCATTGGAAGATGCCTCTCCTGATTTCTTTTGTCCCTTAGCTTACATATGCTGTCAGTTACGTCTTCCACTTCGCCATTTTTCCCAAGCAATCGCTCAACATTCGATGCAAAACCAAATAGGTTCAGATCGTACGACTTACGATAATCGAGCCATGACATAATCGGACTGTAATTGTCTACTGTATTGCCTTTTTCAATGTTTTTCAAGCACAGCACTGTTCTACCCATTGTCAACCACTCTGGTGTTACTTGGTCAGCATTTAACAAGATGTTGAGTTATGCAGGTATTCGTGCATGACATTCACCAAATCTTTTTTTCCAATAGCCTTGAACTCCATCTGGCCCCGTGGCCTTCCAGTTGCCCATTTTTTGCTGATTTCCTTCACGTCCCTAAATGAAATGAGTAGTTCTGTCTGTTTTGGACAGACTGCTGTTTGTTTCAGTTCTTACAACCATTCAGCATCCTTCTTGTGCTCCTTGTCTTTGCTCCAGATGTCACTCCAAAATCTTTGACTTTCAATGTTATCTGGTATTAACTTTTCATCTATACACTCTCCGTTTATTTCTTTGTAGAACCTCTTCTGATCTACTCTGAATAACCTATTCTGCGGTTAAACCTTCATTCTTTGGTCGTATCTTACCATCTTTGCTTTCTTTGCAACGAGGTGCTGATTGAGTTCCTCTATTACCACTTTCAGGCCCTTTCTTTCAATATTATACTTCCTGTTCAGCGCCCTGTATTTTTGTTCGCTTTTAAGCTCCCCCTTTTCTTTTCGGTCTAACACAGGAATGTACTTCGAGAGCATATCTAACCCTGCCTGGATTCTTTTTTCCACCATGGATCTTTTCTTTTGTCACGCCCATTATATTTCTTTTTCTTGACATCAACACCCACATTTCCTGCTACAACAATTATTATTATTATTATTATTATTATATTATTATTATTATTATTGTTGTTGTTGTTGTTGTTGTTGTTGTTGTTGTTGTTATAATTATTATTATTATTATTATTATTATTATTATTATTATTATTATTATTATCATTATTATTATTGTCATTCTTATTATTACGGCAGCGAGTTAGCCGAATGGTTAGCACGCTGGACGAAATGGTTAGATGTACTTCGCCCGTTGCTAAGGTCTGAGATCAAATTCCGCCGGAGTCGACTTTGCTTTTCATCGTTTCGGGATCGATAAAACAAGTACAAGTTGAGTACTTGGGTCGATGAGATCGACTGTCCCCTTCCCCATAAAATCCATGTGCCTATAGTAGAAAGGATTATTATTATTATTGAAGACGTCACATAGTATCAAACACTGTGATGCTGTAGATTGAAGATATTATGTGTACCGCGGGTTTAAACTATCTGTCATGTCACAAGGATTTCTGACACACAGTACTTTACGGAGTATGCGTGCAGTTCCAAGTAAAGCCGCCGATGTTTGCAATACACCGAGATTGTTCGGTATTTCTAAAGTGTGCAGATGTTTGTCCAGGTTGGGTGGTATTGAGCCGAATATTCCGATGACAACACGTACAAACTTTGTTTGACACTTGCAGCTGACACATCTGGGTGATCTCAATTCTGAGATCGCCATGATTACCAGCCTTTTCTCTTTCTTTCATGATAATATGTTGATCTCCTGGTACTGTCACGTCGATTATTAAGTACCCTTGTTTATCCCTCCTAAAAGTTTCTATATCCGGCATTCTGCGCTCTAATAACTTGTCTGTCTAGAAGTCAAAATCCCAGATCCTTAACTTACTATTATTATTATTATTATTATTATTATTATTATTATTATTATTATTATTATTATTATTATTAATAATAATAATATTATTAATAATATTAAAGCAGCGAACTGGCAGAATCGTTAGCACGCCGGGCAAAATACTTAGCGTTATTTCGTCTGTTGCTACGTTCTGAGTTCAAATTCCGCCGCGGTCGATTTTGTCTTTCATTCTTTCGGGGTCGATAAATTAAGTACTATTAAAACACTGGGGTTGACGTCGACTAGTCCCCTCTCCCAACATTTCAGTTCTTGTGCCGCCTTTAGTAGAAATGATTATCATTATTACTACTACTAGTGTGGTAAGAGCGCAAGAAAAATGCTTTGCAATATTTTGTCCGGTTATTCACGTTTTGAGTTCTTGTTCCACGGAGGTCAACAATACTTTTTTTCTTTTAAATCATGAAAGCGCCAGTTTCAGCAATAAATAAAGCACTAGTTAAGTATCGTGATCGATGGTAACCCGACTTCCCAAATATTTTGACTTGTACCCAAATTAGAAATTATTATCATTATTGTGATTGCTTTTTATGTTGCTAAGTTTTTTATGAACATCCAACATTCTTTAAATAAAATATATTTCGTTCTTTTCCCTTTTATTGCCGTTCGTTTCTTACCAACAACAAATGTGAGTAAGAAATATATTCATTCCAAGCATTGGTGTATTGACATTTGTAACGATTAGAGAATTACTCTATTTATATTTGTTGCTCGAATACATACATAAACATCGTAAACAGAAGAATTATCTGTTGGCTACAAAGTACATCTCTCCTTACTCATTATTCGTTAAAATAATATTTGCTCCAAAAGAATAATTCTTGAAAGTTTCCATAGGTGAAACAGAAAACTAGTGAAAAGTTAACGCACGATATTTTTCTTTCTTTATTTTTGCAGTTTTTGGAAATAAATAATTATATGAAATAGTGTTGTTAGACAAAATATGAAAATTTCCTTTACCGATGAATCTGTTCTCTTATCCAGTGTAACTATTTTCTTTTATAGAGGGACTATCACTTAAATAAACATTCTTATTGACTTGTTTTTCTTAGCAAATTCTTTTAATAACACACAATCGCAGACGTGCGCGTACAAATATAGACTGTTCACACATACACAGAGAAATACACATGTATATTCATAGCCACACATAATCACAAACGTTTATATGAGGGTTGTTACAAAGGTGAGCTGAAAGTAGTCAAATCCACATTACAATCGTTTCCGTAGGTGAACGATTTTATTATTTAATACTTTATATCTGTTTATGATTCATATTTCTATGATATATATGAAATATATTACATAACACTGTATGAAATCGTTTGTTTACAGAAACTATCGTAATGTTGTTTTGACATCTTCGTTTAAATTATTATTATCATTATTCATTTTGAGGTGCTTATAGCAAGCTTGCTGGATCTTATCTTGCAGTTGTGAAGTGGTCCCCTTTCAATTAGTCGGAGTCTCACCCATGCTCCTTCAATTATTGAAATATTATGTTAGTCAGGATCTTAGATAATGTGCTAATGAGGTGATTGCCAGGATTATAATTACCAATTACCCCATCAATCAATCAATATATATATATAATGATTGATTGATTGATTGATGAGGTAATTATAATCCTGGCAATCACCTCATTAGCATACACACACATATATATATGATTGTGTGTGTACATATGTGTGTTTGTGTACATATGTGTGTGTGTGTGTGTTAGGTTTCATGTGAAATTATATATGAAAAAATTGGTTTTAAACTTTAAACTGGAGGGGCATCGTTCAAAGATTTTTTTTATAGAGTACTTGTTTATTTTTACAGAGAAATGGTTGATAGTGTCTCCGACATTTCAGTTTGGTTTATATATGTGTATGTATGTTTGTATGTATGCATAATTTCTCTTTGAGCTTTATCTAAGTTCTTAAGATAGTCCCAGTCGGTTGCTAACAAAGTGACACGATATTTTTCAGTTAAAGAGTTCCCGGTGTTTGTAAGTATGTATCTGAATCTGCATCAGTTTAATTTGCTCCTAGCATTTGTGCCTATTTGTAAGTACAAAAATTAAGACATCTGCAATGATAGGTGCAAATGAGTATTTATAGTAGGGTACAGGAGCTGTAAATTCTGCATTGATTCACTATAATTTTTCTCTTCTTCCTTTACTTGTGATGGTACGTTCATATCCGTTGGGCTGCTGACCTCTACAACAGTGCATGATTCTTGTTCCCTATCCCGTGGAACAATATCAGGTTTGTTATATTTTCACCGAATTGTTATTTTTATTGAAGTGATCCACCAGCATTCCTTGTTTTTAAAGGTGTGAATACATGCTAGTTCTGACGTGCTTTTGACGTATGTCAGAGCAATCCTTCCTGTAGATAGCATTGTAAATAATCTTTGCAATAATATAATGCTTTAGGAACAGGTAGTGTCTCGTAGACATTTTGAGGCAGCTGCTGATGATGTGAGTGGTATTTTCCACACTGGCATCGCAGAGCCGACATTTTCTATCATAACGTGGATGTCTGGTGGTATCTTTGTCTTTCTTGTTTATCAGGTATTTAGGGGCTGTCTCATGTTAATGGATAGCAAAGACATATCCTTGAAGGTAGGATGTAATGTATCTATTACAAGTTCAGGAGAGACTACGCGTTCTGTCAATGTCGTTGTTATACTCTGGCTTATGAGATATGTACCCATTCATTGCTTTTTGGTGGTATAATGCTTTCATCCCCTCCGTGTATCCATTTATGTATGTGTGTTTCCATGCTAGTTAGGTTGGTGTTAACTTAAGTATTATGAGAGCGAATTGGGGGGAAAAGTAGATATAAGAGCCATCAAAGATTAGTCGACGAAAGAGAACATAACTGAATATACCAAGACATTAAGAAACATAGAAGTGAGAAATTATGAGGCTGAGTGGTCGAAAGTGGGTGGGGAGTAGCAAGATTGAGTGAGGAAAGCAGAGAGTGGTTACGTAGACCAGATATAATAAAAAGAAGAAATGAAACCTACTCATAAGTGGAAGATTCTGATAAAATGAAGGTAGAGTAGAAAGAGAAAGGGGTGGAGCGCAAAGAGTAAAATGAGAAACAGGAAAAAAACTGATAATGAAAACGAAGCAAAGATAGCGTGCTAGTTAAATTGTGACGGACATAATGAAACACATTCAAACACAGTAGGTGAGTTATAATAACGTAGAGGTCACGTGGAGACAAGTCTGCCGAACAAGATAACCTTCAGACATTGTCGCTGACGGACATTTTCATTCCATAGTAAATAAAGAATTATAAGGTTACTTATCTTGGAAAGTATTACGTTCTTTGCTTCAAGCGAGAAAACATGTTCATGTAAAAAGAAAGATTTGAATATACTTATCAATTACTTAATTGTTTTTAATTTTACGGCGTTCTCTACTTTACACAAATACATACACATATAGAGGTATGCACGCCCTCACACACAAGCACACACGCACAAACACACACATATGAAAATGTGAAGAGTATACTTTTATGTGTGTATGACGGCGGTGTGATGGCAGGGACTTTAAGGATGCGAGCTAGCAGAAACGTTAGCATGACGGGCGAAATGCTTTCGTCTGCCATTACGTTCTAAGTTCAAATTCCGCCGAGGTAGACTTTGCCTTTCATCCTTTCGGGATCGATAAATTAAGTACCAGTAACGCACTGGAGTCGATGTAATCGACTTAATCCCTTTGTCTGTCCTTGTTTGTCTCCTCTATGTTTAGCCCCTTGTGGGCAATAAAGAAATAAGATACATTAGAGGATCGGGTAAAATACTTAGCGGTTTTTCTTTCGACTCTTTACGTTCTGATCTCTCATCCTGACGAGGTCAGCTTGGCCTTTTATCATTTTAGGGGCCGATAAAATAAGTACCAATTGAACACTGGGGTCTCGATAGAAATGACATACCCTCCTACTAAAAATTGCTGTCCTTGTACCAAACTCAGAAAAAATAATATATCAATGCATATACATAACTAAAAGTATCTCTCTCTCTCTCTCTCTCTCTCTCTCTCTCTCTCTTCTCTCTCTCTCTCTCTCTCTGTATCTATCTATCTATCTATCTATCTATCTATCTATCTATCTATCTATTTATCTATCTATCTACCTACCTATCTATCTCTTCCACTGATACAAAAACGCAAATTCCCTCTCATGAGTGATGATAATGATTACAATATAGGATAAGGAATAAAAATATACTGAATCATATGTATGTATAGATAAATCTATTTGAATTATGACTCTGAATAGTATGTTAAAAAATAATAAACCTTTAATACGAGAAAACTTCAGTGTAGAAAATATTAATATTGGAAAACCTGCATCCTTCTCCGTAGACATATTTGTCTCCTATTTTCAGGAACAGTTTAAGGTATTGGTGAACAGTCAACGGCGTTGGGGAGCATAAAGATTAAAAAGTCTACTACTGAAAAATTTGTAAGACTGTAAGACGTGACATGTTCAGCTGCAACAAAGACTACGAAGCCGTTGTCAGGAGGAAGAGACATAGTACTCATTCTCGTTGCGTCCACACACCAGAATTCGTCCCAAAACTACAGGACAACGTGATGGAAAGTTCGAGCAAGAGAAACAGACTTTGGCGACAAAAGTGATTGTTGGATTCACCATCATGAATGACCCTGAATGTCTCTGAACGAGGACCATCGATGCCTCTCGTACAAGAGGCACAGGCGATAAATGTTGACAGCCAAGTGAAAGCAAATAAGCTCCAGAGCAAGCGGAATCATCATGCTGTCCCGGGAATGATCTGATTCTTCTCAGATAAAAAGAACTTCTGCTAGGACCAGTTGCACAATACCCAAAACAAAATGTGCTTGCCTACAATTCTTGTTAGGTCCCACGTACCATGAAAACCAAGTTATCTCCCAGATAATATGGTCTTCGAGTGTGTCTCCAGTCAGGGTGATATATCATGTCACAACACATCTTTTAAAGAGGGCCTTAGTTTCAATTCAGACGGATATGCGAAGCTGCTGGGATTGTAGTCAAATAGTGGCTGGAGAGGGTTGCTGCTAGAGGCAAAACATATGTGTGGTAGCAGGATTCCGATCTTTACCAAACCACCGAAAAAATCAGAGGTGGTTGTCGGAGAAGATCTACTACTTCGCCAGCCCCGATTTCTGGTTCCCTAATTCCTCCGATTTTAATCCTATGGATTTACTAAACGCGATAAGCGACTGAAAGAGAGACCAACAAATCTGCTGGCAGTCGAGATCAAGGATGTGTTCGAAGTTCTTCCCATGGATACAGTGAGGTACGCGTGCACCAGATTCTGGAGCCGCCTTGAGGATTTGGTGGAAGCTGACAGCAGCTACTTTGAGGAAGTTTTCATCTCTCAGCCACACTCAAGTTGATATTTTAAAAACTTTTTAATGCTTTTATTTTTGGATGGTATAGTGTATTTTCTTCTTTTTTTATGCAAACTGTCAAATTGAGACCGAATGCACCGTATGTATGTATGTATGTATGTATGTATGTATACACAAGCACACACATATATGTGTATAACTTCATGTATGTATATATATTTATTTATATATATATATAAATACAATACATGCACAAATACCCACACAAATACATGCATATGCATGTACATATATATATATATATGTGTGTGTGTGTGTGTGGTGTGTGTGTGTGTGTGTGTGTGTGTGTGTATAAGCGTGTGTTTGCGTGCGCGCATAAATAAACTCGTGTATATAATCATCAATACACATACATTATACGTAATAGTACACATACTTGCATAAAAGGTTAATATCCCACTCATATATACATACTTAACATCAACTCAATCACCATATATACTCAAACTTTGTCCATTTATATACTATGCAGCCATGAAGACCCCATCTGCAGGCGATACATACAGTACACTGTCAACTTTTAATACTATACACAGGCACAGATACACACACTCATACATACGCACACATATGCGCACACATTCACACAAACATGTGTGTATATATGTACGTATGTATGTATGTATGCATGCACTTATGTTTCTATTTATACACAGGCACAGACACACACACACACACACACGCACACACACATACATACACACATACACACCGGGGTTTTCAGTGCCAAGTACTGAATGCTAGCCGCATGCTACACTGAAACCTTTTGATATGTACTGTTTCACTGGTGGAATGCGCATCTACTGTCGTCACCGGCTGCTGCTGGTCAATTTTCAACTGCAACCGGTATATTGTGTGTTTCCTAAACACATCAGATCCCTCAGAAGTATTATCACCGGGTAAATACCCCACAGTGAGTATGATACGCAAAATGGATATTTTATTCTAATACAGTTTCCCCCGCATTTAACATATTTTTATTCAAAATACGGCTAAACGGAGCAACGATATATGCAATGGAAGGCCATATCTGTTTCAGTAAAACTCTGCACTATCACACATGGCTCTAGTAATACAAGAATGGATGGCTGAAAATTTTCATGATCACATAAGCCCTAATGTTTGGCCTCCTAATTCCCCAGATCTCAATTGGACTATTACATGTGGAGCGTTGTTGAAAGAGAGAGAGAGAACGCCCCCATAACACTAAAGATTCTTTGAAAGCTGCCATATTCAGAGTAATGTCCAAAATAAACCAGGACCACTTGATTCGAGCATGCAGATGATTTACATCTTATATAGAAGCAGTCGTTGAAGCTGAAGGTGGCTTTATTGAATAACATTATAGAAAAGGTTTATTTTGATCCTCATAACATTTTTTGATTAATAAAGTTATTACCTGTTATTATATATCTGTTTTTTTTTTATTAACATAAATCTATCCTCAAATATCTTATGCACCCTGTACTAGTAAACGCATCTTTGGACGGTTTAAGTTCCTTTGGTGGAATTTTTTCATCAAATAATTGAAATACTCTGACGGCTTATGAGTCGCACTGCAATCTGCGTTTCCGATTAACCACGGAACAGAAAATCAAAATGAAGGCTGGTTATTGTAGAGCTCGCTGCATTGTAATGATCGTAAAACGTATAGGTTTGCAAGCGATGCAAAGTAGAGCTACTGAAGTGTTTTGGAAGTAGATTACGGATAATGACTACAAAATATACTCGTTTTACATGAAATAGGAGGGAGGGAAGGGAACATGACCTTTCAAGTAACTCAGAATAGGTAAAGGTAAGCTTGCCAAAGTTTAATGCAGTTTAAATATGGAGATTAAGATTGTTTGGTATTGGATATTCATCGTGTAGTGTTTCTAGTCAATTTAGTCATCTTGGCAGGTGGACAGTCGAAATAAAATAGACAAAATCCTTTCACTTCTATAAAAAGATAAAAAAGGTGGGAGGACCCTACAAATTTTAAAACAGCTGATTAATGCAAATGAATAGGAAGTAACTATTGTTGATTTTCCATCTCTCTCTAAAGGCCCCAATATCGATTTTTTTAAAGCAAGCAGCCTATGTTCGGAACTGGGATACAAAGCAGATGTGTAGAAAATTTTAAAGAAATGGGATGAAAGATGTAGAAGTTATTGAGGTACATTCAATCTTTGTACTCGCAGAGAGAGAGAGAGAGAGAGAGAGGGAGAGAGAGAGAAGGAGAAAGAGAGACAGTAAACTTCCATTATATATATGTATATATATATATATATATATATATATATATATATATATATATACGCGGACAGGAAACAGTTTCCTGACGGATCAGTTCACGGTTTATCGACCGCTGTTCAGAGTAGCCATATCCATTTTCCTTTCATAACCAATGCGATAGAATTTTCAGCCGATATAGCAGTAATGATTTAGGTTAACGATGTAGCGGGTAGTTTAGTTTCCATGAACACATAGAGATATACCTGAGTGTTTGTGTATATAAACAATAAAATATATACGTGTGTGTCTATATATGTATATATGTACACCTACACAAACTTATTTTTACAAATGTTATATACGTGCTGTAAAATAAATGTTAAAATGTGATCAAACAAAAACAAAAATAAACCACAGAGGATGCTGAAAGATCAGCTGCATATCCTGGAAAATGTTGTAAACTAAGCTCTCTATGAAAGATATTGTTTAAGAGATAATCTGAAACAATGAAAGAAAGCGGGATTCCTGTTAATGAGAAGAGAAAACAGAAATGAGTAAATGTGGATTATACCAAACTAATACTGAACAAAACTTTATCATAAATGAAAATATATAAATTGAAAGCGCACAGATCAGATGACATGTGAGACAATGTAATCATAAGCTAATTCCATCACCATTCTAGAATAGGGAGATTGTGAGTTTTAAATGAAGCAGTAGTGTGTATACGTAAGAGCTAGTGAGAGAGAAACTGCATATAAATGAAACAAGTATCAAAGGGTGGAGAAAATCTTCCAAGCAACCGAAAACAAAACATTGTGCGGGCTCAGAACTAAACAAACATATGCATACATATAGTCATATACGTATATGTATGTAGGTATGAAAAAGTTCCGAGGCTAGTTATGTTTCATGAAAAATAAACTATTTAGATAAGTTTTAATAACATCTGCTTCAAAATAGCAGATGTTGCATAGCAATACACCGGCCCCAGCTTTCACGTCACTTTTGGAATCCTGTCTGGAAGGCGTTTTCTACAAGCAAGTCGAGGACCTTTTGCAATTCGCTGTTGGTCTCTACAATGGTGTTAAAACGACTACCTTTGAGCTGCATTTTCATCTGGAGGAATAGATGAAAGTCCGCCGGTGCTAGATCTGGAGAACAGGGTGGGTGGGGAAGCAATACCATGTTTTTGGCGAGAAAGTCACGAGGGAGGAGAGCTCGGTGATATTGTCGTTGTAAAGAATCCAGTTCTTCACGCTCCACAGATCGGGTCGATTTCGTCGAATGACCTTCCTCTAATGCTTCAAAACATCATGATTGTCCACCGATGATACTCATGCACAAGCTGATGAATTTTCTTCACATTTCTGGCGGTAGTTCTTCCAGATCGCTCATCGTCTTTCAGAGACGTCGTCCGCTTTTGAAATGTCCGTGCCACACAAAACATTGCGTAAGACCCATTGCTTTGTCGCCTTAAGCTTGCTGAAGCATCCACAAAACCTCTGAAGCAAAATTTTCAAGTTTAACGCAAAATTTCACTTTGGCACTTTGTTCCAACTCCTTGTCCATGACAAAAACCGCAGTCTAAAGCATTAACGTGATCGCAAAAACACAAGTTTTACAACTTGCAAAGTAAACACAGCGATATCACTCGGCACGCTGTCTCATGAAAATCACTGCGAGGTCTCAATGCGCACGCAACTGTGGGCTGCCGTCTGTTGGCGTGCTACAGAACTTGTCCGGGAACCCTTTTGATGCCACCGCATATATATATATATATATATATATATATATATATATATATATATATATGTATGTATATATATATGTGTGTGTGTGTGTGTGTGTGTGTGTGTGTGTACGTGTGTGTGTGTGTACGTACTTATATATACATACATATATATATGTGTATATATATATATATATATGCATACATATATGTATATATGTATACACACACACACACACACGCGCACACACACACACACACACACACACACACACACACACACACACACATATATATATATATATATATTATATATATATATATATATCAGAGGTAATGCAGTACGATCGTTTCATGCAACTGCCTTTAATTAAACAATGCAGTCATTACATCAATTTAAAATGCAGAGCTATCTTCAGCTGCACAAAGACATAGAATTTAATTAAATTAGAACAGATGGATACATTAGTATAATTATACCTAAAATCTCCAAGAAGTTAAGGATATAGACAAAGAACATGCTGTCTCACTCCAGTTTAGAAGTTACAGTTTAGAGTAGCTTCTCCACTTTTAATGTTCGGATACAATATAATTCTTTTCCCTCCTAGACAATATTTATATCTACTGCATATTTTCAGTAGCCTCAGTTTGATGCTGTTGTCATGATACCCGCTTCAAGTAGAACCTGAAGCGGGCATCATGTCAATGGTTACATATTTGAAGTAACTTGATAGTGTTTAAAACATAAAAGTTGAATTTTCGGTCCAACAAGTGGTTTTTCAATGTCCACATGTATCACACAAAACTATTGAAGTTATGTCTATCCTGTGTATCACTCAAGGACTTGTGGTCTTGAACAACATCTGAACAGGACCTTCCATCACACCCACATATTTTATATATTCTTCGGGCTATTGGGATCCTGCTACACTAGCTCTGTCCCATAGACAACGATTTCTGTGTTGTACTGAGCATTTAGATGTCATGTGACGTTAACTTTGTATGAGAA
>NC_042997.1:68995049-69015049 GCF_006345805.1 Octopus sinensis
TGCTAGGACTCTCTTACATACTTTTAGAAGGATTGCTGGGAATCCATCGGGGCCAGTAGCTGAGTTTGTTTTCATTTCATCTATAGCCTTTATTACATCGTCTTTCTTTATATTGATGTAATCAATCATCGCTGCCTCTGATTTTATATCTGCAGTGGTAAAGAAGTCAGTTGGACTATATATATATATATATATATATATATATATATATATATATATTGGCCTGCTCGCCTAGCCAGCGGGGTGGCGTTATTTGAAGGCTAAAACAATGCGAAGCGCATTGTGACCAGCGATGTGTAGCAACACCTGATAGTCTGGTCGGTCACGGTGATCACGGTGATATATATATTATATATATATATATATATATATATATATATTATATATATATATATATATATATATATATATATATATATATATACATTATTCTAATTTTCAGAAAACAAGACAGGTGTATTTGGAACAACAAGAAGGTGTATTTAACACACAGTAAAAATGGAAAAGCCTTTGACGTTTCGAACCTACACTCTTTGACAGAAAGGATTGAGAGGAAAGAAACGGAAAGTGGACAAAAAAAATGAACCCGAGAAACCAAAAAATATGCAGGGATTACCGGTTCAGCATGATGAAACATATATATGTATGTATATATGTATTTGTTATGTCGTGGGTATACACGTCTGGTCTAAAATGGTACTACAGAAATAAATAGTTGGTCGTGGTTATCTAAAAATAACTTAGAACGCACTTGGACGTAGGTACGATACTCAATATTCATTGTTCAACAACCGATTATTAAAGCAACACACGTCCAGCTAACACGGTCAAACTAACATCAACAACTACCCCCACCGTCAGTTTACTCAGTTCTTATTTATTGTAATCGTTTAGTCCACTTTTCAGTCAAGTGGGAATGTTCAGGATTCTCCCATAACATCACTTTTTGAGAATTTCACTCCGCCCGGAGCTTAATATCTTTTGTATTTAGGGTTTATTTCAAGTACTTCTGTTCATTTAGTTTTTCTCGTACTTGAACCAGTAGTTTCCACATTTCATTTAGGTGTTGGTACACCAAACGTATCATAAAAACTTCCATCGGAATTTCGTTTCTTCTGGCCGTTTCCTCAGTTGATTTATATGGCTCTTATGTACGTAGTTGTGACCTTTTACCAAAAATAGCACTTTCCCAATCTGATTAGTAATCACTCTGCCATCCCACATTTCTTTACCGTTTTTATACATTTTGAAGAAAACTTTGTCAATAATTTTGAAAACTTTTGTATGCTATTTGTTGACCGAAATTTTTTTCTTCTTTTTTTTTTACCTGGTAACAATTTGTCGATCGCTGATCTAATTTTCATAGAGAAAGCATTAATTCCGCGGGTAACATTCCAGACGGGGTATTGAGATTTGCTGTCTCTCGATAAACCCTAAAAGACTTGAAGTGTTAGGTCATCCATTATTTTATTGTTCGCTTTCTTTAAAGCCCTCTTATATATACTGACAAAACTCTCCACTTTTCCATCTGACCTAGGAAGATACGGCAGAGTTGTTACATTTTTGATTGAAGACATTTTACAGAATTTTTCAAATTCATCTGCAGTAAACTGAGTTCCATTCTCAGACACAGTGGTGTCAGGAATACCATATCTGGCGAGCAATTCGTATAAAAAACTTATAGTAAACGAGCATGTCGGTTTTTTCACACGTGTGTACTTCAGGTCACTTAGAAAAACTATCTACCACATCAAGGTAATGTCCACCGTTAAGCGAACTTGCGAAATCAACTTGCAGCCTGGACCATGAGATATCTGTTTTTGGCCACAGTTTCCATTTTGTGGGAAGTGATTTTCCTGGTAGAATGCAGCCGCTGCAAAACGCATGTTTTCATTTCTTTTTTCAGCACTGAAAATTCCTTTACATTTTTTCTTTTTTATAAATTCATCCTTCTCCGCTTTTAGCTTGATTTCTTCTAATGTAACTGGTAATCCTCGTACAACATTAAATAAAATATTTTAAATTTCATTTTCTGCTGTAATTAGAAGGGGTCCAGTATTTTTTGGTATCAATCTTGATGATCAGTGTATCCTAATTTCTTATATAGTATAAACTCCATCTTCAAATCGTAATTTAGTAATATAGTACCCCAGCGTTCGAACCATATATCGATAATAACGGACAATAGTCAGTCTGTAGTCGAAAGCTTCTACCGTGTAAGAATCTATGAAATGTTTTTGCGGCGAAAATAATCGCTAGAGCGTCTTTTTCAATTTGGCTGAAATTTGTCTCTGCTAGTAGCATAGAACGCGAGGCATGGGCCACGGCTTTTTTCGCTTTACATCACTTTTAGTGAATTATTTAGTGGAACTCTTACCTTGTGCATATTTGGTATATAAGCCTGATTATAGTTTGCAAGTCCCCACTGATAATTCCCTCAGTTCTTATTTATTGTAATCGGTTACTCCACCGTCAGTAACTTAGGGGTGTTGAGGAAATTCCCATAAAAGTAAAATCTATCTATCAATCTATCTATCTATCTATCTATTTGTCTGTCTATACACTCATACACACACGTACAGGCTTATATATGTATATATATATATATATATATATAATATATATATATATATTAATACAAACTGGGACAAGAACGCAAAACATTTAGAAGACGATACAAAAAACACAGACGGGACATTCAAAGCCTTCACTCTTCAGTCAAGAACCCGATCATCCTCGCAATTTCGGCTGATTAATCTTGAGATTACTCCAATCTGGCCAGCCCCAAGGAAAAACTAAGCTAGGCGCATTAGATTCCTTGGAAGAAAGCTTCGAATGTTTACAAAACAAGGACGGGTGACCGACCAGCCTATCAACCGTTGTTATACATCGCTGGTCACAGTACATACATACATATATGTACATATATATAAGTATATATATATATATACTTATAACGAAGAGGAGAGTGGAGATAATATTTTGTATACCTTATTCGTCTGTTCTATATGTTTCGACTGCAGCGACTTCACATTGCTTTATATTCAATTATGCATTATAGTCGTTGCAATTTCGTCAAGTGTCCATCACTCACTGATGTTTCAAAATGAACTAATTTAAACAAGCGTTCTGCGTTGGTATTCAGTTGAAGGTAAGAGCGTTACTAATTACAGTTGATGGAATGATGTTATAATAATCTCTGCTGGTATTACAGTTCAAGTGTAGTTTTTAAAATGTTTTTTCCGATTTCAATTAATTTTAGCAATTCTGTTTACCTGTTGCCATATAGAGTGCATTATTTATTCAGAGGTATTTACTTATTTTGGGTTTATACCTTCAATTAATATTATTGTTATTATTATTATTAGTAGTAGTAGTAGTAATATTATTACTATAAATATCATTTATTATTATGATCATTATTGTAACTAACATAATTACTGTACATGGTGAGCTGTGTTTATTTAAACTGTTTAAAAGAATACCTTCTCACGTGTGGACATCTTTGGCCTGTTCCTGTCTTGTGTTTATAAGAGTAAATATGTATACTTGTACATACTTACAGATGTGTGTGCATGTGTGCCTATATGGATGTTGAATGTATGTATGTATATGTGTATCAATATATCAGCCCTATATTCTGTTGTTATTTACACTGAGGGTAAGGATGGATGCATGGGATCTGTATATAATACAAATATATATTTTATATTTACATTGAATTTCTGTACAATAAACATAAATTATGACAAAATATATACGACCGCTAATATTCTCAATATTTCAAGAATTACATATTTCCAAAGAGTTTACTTTGTTTGAAAATGTAAATAAATTCAGCTGATGCCAATACTTCAAAATTAAGAACCCTGTACAGGTTCTCACTTTGTTTTTTCTGCGCCAAAGATAATTATTGGGCCTCTACCAAAACGTTGAATAAATCGTTGTTTTTGCACTTTTTTCTCGTAGATTCCCCTGAATGGAAATCAATACAATATTTGATATGACAGCTCACAGGCCAAAAGCTTCCTGCAGAAATTGTCTTTGAATAGGCTCCATTGTGAATTTTATGATAAAGTGCAAAAAAATATTTAAAATGCATTCATAGAGGTTTACGTAGACAAGTAGTCCGAGCCACGATTTTCATATCTGCAATCCTTCAGTACACCCTCTCATATCTACCATCAAAGGTCTCAAGCCCTACCCAATTGTCTCCCTAGTTATTATTGCCACCTATCTCTATGAATGTACATCACTTTGCACACCATCCCTTACATCCTGAGCCACTTTTATTTCGCCCCTCCGCCTCACGTTTATGCCGGCATTGCCCATTAACCACACTTTCAGCCTGGTTCAATCTGGTACGAAATTACCCCCATTGAGCATAATGCATAGATTCAGCAAAAAACAATTACCTTTTGGCTGTGTGTGTCTCTAATCAACTTACTAGGTTTTATATTTCTCTTCAAAAACGGAAGGAAGCTTCAAGGATCGTTGCTGAATTGCGAATTTAAATTAGTATAAATTAGTACATACATAGACATACTCTTGAAAATTACATTTATGCTTATGTATAAAATTAAAATAAGAGAATATATATATATATATATATATATATATATATATATGCAGGGAGAGAGAGGTATATAAATAGAGAAATAAATGTAAGGATAAGTAAGTAAGGTAGCACATATGAAGAATATTAAATACATTAAGTACAACGTATATATTTTCGACCTGCCTAACTTGGGCACTACTAACTGTATTCTGTACGGTGAATTTCTAATTCTCCTCTATGAACTCTAAATATATAAATATAAATATATATGTTGTATTCACACACACACACACACACACATATATATATATATATTATATATATATATATATTATATATATATATATATATATATATATATATATATATTGTGATGTTGAACTTAAAAATGGTCTATGACTATTTAATTTTTTCCCACTAGGCCGCTGGTGGCAAAAAAATTCTACAAAATTTTTTGCCACCCTATATTGATTAATTATGAATTGTCTGGTTAATTCCGTAATGGAATCGGCGGCTTATATTTATTTGCTGCCGATAAATTTGGCGCGAGTGCGATGATTTGAAAATTTTAGGTCAGAAATGCCTCGTGAAAATATCTGTTCCGATCTGGCTATTTCTTACTGACGAATCTAAGGGCCTATGGAAGATTGGCTTGATTTAATTTAATCAGGTTAGTTTACCATTAAACAGTAGATGAAACGGTGCATCGTATAAGAAATTACAGGGTAAATGTTTTTTAATTTTCTCCTGGTTTACGGAATTGATGTTATTTTGCGGTTGAAGCTTTGGCTGTTATTTCTAGTGGGTGAATGGCCTATTATGGCCGTTCCTTGATTGTGATGTTGAACTTAAAAATGGTCTATGACTATTTAATTTTTTCCCACTAGGCCGCTGGTGGCAAAAAAATTCTACAAAATTTTTTGCCACCCTATATTGATTAATTATGAATTGTCTGGTTAATTCCGTAATGGAATCGGCGGCTTATATTTATTTGCTGCCGATAAATTTGGCGCGAGTGCGATGATTTGAAAATTTTAGGTCAGATATTGCCGAGGCAGGGACAGAAATGCCTCGTGAAAATATCTGTTCCGATCTGGCTATTTCTTACTGACGAATCTAAGGGCCTATGGAAGATTGGCTTGATTTAATTTAATCAGGTTAGTTTACCATTAAACAGTAGATGAAACGGTGCATCGTATAAGAAATTACAGGGTAAATGTTTTTTAATTTTCTCCTGGTTTACGGAATTGATGTTATTTTGCGGTTGAAGCTTTGGCTGTTATTTCTAGTGGGTGGATGGCCTATTATGGCCGTTCCTTGATTGTGATGTTGAACTTAAAAATGGTCTATGACTATTTAATTTTTTCCCACTAGGCCGCTGGTGGCAAAAAAATTCTACAAAATTTTTTGCCACCCTATATTGATTAATTATATATATATATATATATACATAATTATATATATTTTGTCTTGTTTCAGTTATTAAATTGCGGCTATGTAGGGTTTCCACCTTGGGATCATAGTCAGTGGCTCGGCATCATTACCACTACCGATTATGGAACAATGGAAAGAAATCACCGGATATCGATTGCTTGAGTGAAATAGGGTTGAATCTGACCAATTCACTTGATGGACCCAGATTTCTAGCTCAGTGTTTTAAACACTGCCAAGTAACTTTATGTATATAATCACCATGTATATTCTCTTCCATGCTGATATGAGTTGGATGATTTGACAAGTTCTGGCGGTCATATGGCCGTGTCAAGCTCCAGGGTCAGCTTTGGCATGGTTTCTACAGCTGTATACTCTTCCCAATGACAACTAATTTGCAGTGAGTACTGGTGCTGGTTTCTTTTTCATGCTACCGAGTGACTTACAAGACTTGAAAGAGAAAGGAAAAGTCTTTTCGATTGAGTAACGTTGTATTTGTTGGAGAGGTAGGTCGCTTTATGCCAGGTGCTCAGATATTCAAGTATGAAAAAGGACAAACTCAAGTGCCTTCCTATTGAGAGAATATAAGAGGGACGTTCAATAAGTAATGCCCCTAACCCATTTGTAGTTATTTGATCTAGCTGAAAGTTTACATGTGCAATTATTTATATCTCTATAGATTACAGCTCTGAACTAATTGTGGTTTCTGATTTAAAGGTGTTTTAACTGAGTCAAGTGTGAAATGGAGCCTGTTGAGTGTCGAGCAGTGATCCGCTTTTTGTATTTGAAAGGACGCACACCACGGCAGACTTTTGATGAAATGAAAGTAACTTATGGCGATGATGCCCCATCATATGATCTTGTAAAACGCTGGCATCGTGAATTCAAACATGGTCGGAACTCTGTGGAAACAGCTCCCAGATCTGGTCGCCCCCACTTCTGTCATTGATGAGGCATCTGTCCGTCAAGTTGAGGCTGCCATTTTGGAAGATCGACGCATTACTATTCGCCAAATAGCCCATGAGGTCAAGATTAGTACCGGGTCTGTGGAAACTATCATTCATGACCATTTGCATATGCAAAAGGTGTCTGCCAGATGGATTCGCAGGTTGCTCACACCTTTCCAGAAGTAAAAACGCATCGAGTGCTCGAGGTTGAATTTGGAGATGTGCCAAGAAGATGAGTCAAAATTTTTCAAAAGACTGATTACACAGGATGAAACTTGGGTCCATCACTATGATCCAGAGACCGAAGCCCAGTCAATGCAGTGGGAGCACCGTGACTTACCTCCTCCAAAGAAGGCAAGGGTGCAGCCCTCCGCTGGCAAGGTCATGCTCACAGTCTTCTGGGACCAGGACGGAGTAGTGATGAAAGATTTCCTGGCTAAGGGCACCACAATTACATGAGCCTATTATGCTTCACCTTTAAGGAAATTAAGAGAAGCTATCAAAATCAAGAGGCGAGGCAAGATCAGCAAAGGTCCACAACTCGCGTGTCGCCAGATCAGAAGCACAGGCGTGCGGCTATGAACTCCTCCCCCATCCCCCCTACTCTCCTAACCTTGCACCCTCTGATTTTCACCTCTTCCCAGCCATGAAGTTGTTTTTGAAAGGCAAGCGTTTCCCAGATGATGCAGCCTTGATTTCTGAGTCACGTCATGGTTGGAGGACCAAGCTGGGGGTCTTCTACAAAAACGGTATCCAGGGCTGCATCAAACGATGGGAGAAATGCGTAACTCTGGGTGGTTCCTATGTAGAAAAAGACTAATAACTGTGCCAAGTTTCGTTGCTCTACTGCTATGGGAAGTGGGTCAGGAGCATTACTTATTGAACGCCCCTCGTATGTTTACTTCACATTACTTCACATTCCGTAAGGATAGGCGGGAGTAGCTCGAAAGTAGATGCTGGTGATGTGGTAATTGTGCAAATTCTCAAGATACAAGATGTGTATGAGAGAATGTAGACAGTGTATCCTGGAGAAGGGAAATTTTATAAGAGTGAAAGAAGAGAGTAATAGATGGTTAGGTGAGAGACGTGGGTTGAGTGAAATACAGTGAGATATGAACCAGGCTGAAAGTGTGGTTAATGGGCAATGCCGGCATACACGTGAGGCGGAGGGGCGAAATGAAAGTGGCTCAGGATGTAAGGGATGGTGTTCAAGGTGTTGTACATTCACAGAGATAGGTGGCAATAATAACTAGGGAGACAATTGGGTAGGGCTTGAGACCTTTGATGGTAGATATGAGAGGGTGTACTGAAGGATTGCAGATATGAAAATCGTGGCACAGACGAGAGTGATAGATAACTGAAGTGACAAAATGAGTTGTTCAGTAATATAGTGTGGAAAGGGATGATAATGAAAATGAATAATCATTTGCTAGCACAGTAGTACATATTCAAATTTGATTCCCTACTGGAGCTATTTCACCTACGCTGTTGAACTTAGCAAATGAACGAAATATATAACCGTTATTAACTTACCTATGAAATATTTCACTAAAATCGTTGCACGATTGAACATCCATATTACAACAGAAATTACAAAATACCTTTCTCATTAATCTTTTTAGAACAAGCAGATTAATATCAGGGTAGTTACATCTAGAATTATTCAATTTGGTTAATATGCTTACTTAAAACACACACATATCATCAAGTTTAGGCAGTGGGGTAACTTTGGAACTTTGGTTATCGTAGTAGCGTTGCTGAACCATGAAAAAACGTGTCAGATGAACAATACACCTACTCATAGAAAGTCCTCTCGGAAAAGATGCACGGCTGTCCGTTGAAAGTTACCCCGCCAACCCTAGTTGTTGCTAGTTCCTATTTTCAGCTGAGTGGACAGCTATGAGCAATGTAAAATGGATTGCCTTGCTCAAGGACAAAACTTGCCATTTGGTCTGCGAATTAAACCTCCATTCTTATAATAATAACCCAAACATCTGATATATATATATGTGTGTGTGTGTGTGTATGTGTATGTGTGTATGTGTGTGTGTGTGTGTGTGTGTGTGTGTGTGTGTGTGTGTGGTGTGTGTGTGTTTGTGTATGTATACTCCGTCGGTTACGATGATGAGGCTCCCAGCTGATACGAGCAACGGAACAGCTTGCACGTGAAATTCACGTGCAAGTGGCTGAACACTCCACAGACGCCCCTACACTTAACGTAGTTCTCAAGGAGAGTCATCCTGACGCAGAGTATCACAAGGCTGGCCCTTTGAAATACAGGTACTACTCATTTTGCCAACTGAGTGGACTGGAGTAATGTGAAGTAGTGCCTTGCTCAAGGACGATATATGTCAGTATTTGTATATATTTGCGCTCTTCTTACAACATTAGGAGAATTTAAAATCATATTTCTAGCAATGTTGGTGCTTCGACACCGTTAGTCACACTTAGTGGCGATTGAATTCATATAAGTACAGAGAAAGAGAGCGCTCGATAGACACACACACAATATGTATATGTATGTATATATGTATATATATATATATATATATATATATATATTATATATATATATAATATATATATATATATATATAATATATATATATATATATATAAGCTGCCTCTTTGCGTTGCGTTTATAGATTATGAGAAGGTCTTCGATAGCGTCGAAACCAACGCAGTGCTGAACTCGCTGCAGAGGCAAGGAATCGAAGCCCAATATATGCAACTGCTCAGAGAAGCAAATTCCGGATGCACCACCGACATAGCTCTACTGACATCACCCATACGAGTGCCGGTCGAGAAGGGAGTGAAGCAAGGAGATACAATCTCCCCAAAATTTTTCACTGCATGTCTCGAACAGATTATCAGAGGCATCGATTGGCAAGGTGGTGTCAACATCAATGGCGAGCTCCTCACTCACCTCCGTTTCGCTGACGACATCATACTCATCGCTGAAAACATGGATCAGCTTCAGACCATGCTGACGGAGCTCGACATCAAAAGTTCTGCAATAGGTCTCAAGATGAACTGCATGAAAACAAAGTTCATGCGGTCAGACGATGTACCAACAGGTCGAATGGTGATCGGCAGTGATGAAATAGAGGAGGTGAGGAAATATGTCTACCTGGGACAGGAAGTAAATATGTACCGGGATATCAAAAAGGAGATCTCACGGAGAGTAAGGGCCGGATGGAAGGCGTTCAATGGCATAAGGGATGTGCTCAAGGGAAGCTTGGATAGTACCACCCGCACCAACCTCATTAACAGTGCAGTTCTGCCTGCAATGTTATATGGTAGTGAAACATGGGCTACCACAAAGATAGAAGAGCAAAGACTGGTAACGGCTCAAAGAGCCATGGAAAGGTCAATGCTTGGTATCTCGTTTAGAGAGCACATAAGTAGCAAGATCATCAGAAAGAAGTCCGGCGTGAGAGATGTCATCGCAGAGTATACACGCAGCAAGTATAGATGGGCTGGACACGTCGCCCGTGCACCGCTAATCGGTGGACTCACTCAGTTGACGAGTGGTACCCACGTGAGCGGAAAAGACCACCCGGAAGACCTCCATGACGGCGGAGTTACGATTTCAGGAGGACGATTGGGATCGCGTGGATGAGAAAGGCGCGATCCAGAGAGGCGTGGACAGCGTGCTGTGACCAGCGGTGCCAAATGGACGCCTGACGGACTGGTCTGTCAAGGTGATCAAGGTGATATATATATATATATATATATATATATATATTATATATATATATATGTATGTATGTATGTATATTATGTACATATATATCATATAACGTTTTTTCAAACAATATTAATAGCGTTCAGTAAATCACTATACATATCCATCAATTTCTGTTAAAATGTGTTGTTGACGTGTTTCATTTTTTCACTTCCCCGAAGAGAAGATTACATTGTTTTACACCATTTATTCCTTTGGGATAATATCAGTGATATCTTCGAAACATGTGTCGGAAGTAAAAGTATTTGAATTATACCTATGTTAAACCTCATTTATATATATATATATATACCAAAAAATTAATTTACGAAGGTGTCATTAATTCTATTATTATCCAATGTAACTATTTTAAAAATGATAATAACAGAATCAATGACAGGCGATAGCAGACCAAAAAATAGCATTAAATAGCCGAGGGATTAAAATTAATCAAAGGACATACTAAGTATGACTACCTGCTAGAAATAACAGTCAAAACTCTTATTAAATCGCCAAAAATACACTGATGAATACTACAGAAATCAAGCGAAGACAAAATGAGGTTAAGACAATCTACTAAGTTACATTTAAGTATTTGGACTCACGCGGACCGGTTTCTGCATTGGTAAAATAAAACCTTAGCTTCTTCAGCACGTGTTACCATGATTAGAGACTTCCAACCTGTCGCTTCGAAGACTGTGCTGCAACTGATTCGTTTCGCGAAATCATAACAGCCACCAGTGTAAAATAATCTCGATACAATTTTCGAGAAAAATAATTCACCAAAAATCATGGCTGTTATGATTTCGGCGCTCTTCAATTTATTTGTGTATAACTTCTGGATGAGTTACCTCGGTCCTATATAGTCTTAACAAAAAATGAAGTAGACTGACATGTAATCTTGAATATGTGGAAGGCACGCTAGATGCCGAAATATTCTTCAACAAATTTCACATGATATGGCACTCTTCTATTTATTTGTGTATAACTTCTGGTTGAGTTACCTCGGTCCTATATAGACTTAATAATAATAATATAATAATAATAATAATAATTATTATTATTATTATTATTATTATTATTATTATTATTATTATTATTATTATTATTATTATGACACACTCACGCACATATATATGTACACGCGCACTCACGCACGTAATTACATGCATGTGTATACATGCTTTCCATCACACATGCTCATATATAACATACATAAAAACATGCAATATATACTTATTTGTATACGTATGTGTTATAGTGTGTTTTAGTCTACACTGAATGATCGCAAATGTCACATTTAAAAGAGGTTTTGCAACAAACGTAATTTATAGGCAGGATATATCAAAGTGGATACTGCAACAAAACATAAAACCAGTTGAACGTGAAGTAGCTACTTTCTGTTCCTCATACCTGTTTTATGAAGGTAACCTTACGCTTATCCGGTTAAGTACTCGTTGCAGACAACATAACACAATCATAAACTATCCCTTCTCACAGATATACATACACAGTTGCAAGTACAAACAAAAGAAAATAGTACTCAATACATGTATCAGAGTTCATCATTAACGTTAATCGTTAAGTGATTCAACTGAGATTCACTTACATTAGATTGATCTGTTTTAGTTGTCAAATTAAGTTCATACGTGCATAAATATATATATGCACATACATTGATACACGCACATACACATGTGTGTGCTCCCCCCATCCCACATTAATCAATGAAATTCCAACTAAGTTTCATGTTCACGTTATATCAATTTTAATGTTTACAATTTTAAAGCTTTGAAATAAACCAGTACTCTCATGAGTTACGCATTAATCAAGTTTATGTGGAGAACGATTGACAACTGTAGTGAAATGCTTGGATTTAGCCTTTTAATACCTTCCGATGGATTCCAGCAGGCTGTCTTACGAACAGTATTTTGACGAAGGCTTAGATGTCACGGTATAGTGAGTGCGCTAAGTAAGTTTTAACTGTATTTCAAGCAATCAGTATGTGGCTTAGACGTCACGGTTTCGTGGGCACGTCAAGGATTCCTTACTGTGACTGCACCTATAGAAATAATTATTTGGCTATAATTCGGAATGTTGTAAAAAACATTCCTGTAACCATTGAATTCTTATTTCTTTACAGCCCACAGGGGGCTACACACAGAGGGGACAAACATGGATAGACAAACGAATTAATTCGATTATATCAACCCCAGTGCGTAACTGGTACTTATCTAATCGACCCCGAAAGGATGAATGGCGAAGTCGACCTCGGCTGAATTTGAACTCAGAACATAACGGCATTACGCCCGGCGTGCTAACGTTTCTGTCAGCTCGCCACCAGCTCGTTACCATTGAATTCTATTGTTACTATTCCAGAAATTTTTTACATTTCAATTAATGCTGTTGTTAGTGGCGGCGGTGGCAGCAGTAGTAATAGCTGTATTACTTATTATTATCATTATTATCACCATCATCATTAACATTATCCCCGTCACTATAACTGTCCATTTAAAACGGATTTGAATTTATCAATAAAATTCTTTTCTCTGACCTTCTCTCAACTTCTCTTGAGTTGTGTAGTTTGTAGAATGGGATTATAAACTTTTCCTGACTACGTGTTGCCAGATGGTTGCTTAAAGGAATCTGACGTTTATCAGGGCCCTTAATTTGCTGTCCTGTCAGTGCACATGTGAATGTTCCGTAATGCATTCCCAGTCTGTCCAGCGTATATCTCTTCACAATTTGTGCATTTGAGCAGTGATCTACCTCAAAGCAATTTAGACTTTCGTAAGTTCGTAGCACGAACCTATCTTCTTAGTGTTCTGGAGATAAAGTAACTGGCTACTAAACGCTAGGCCCATTTTGGCTAACTTAAGTTGCGTGTAGTTATCGGTTTGGAAACAACACCAACTATTTTCTATGTTCATAGACCTACATGGACGGACAGAATGTCGTGAGGTGGCTGTTGCTTCTATGTCCGGAAGCTACTGTAAGTTTATTCATCGACATCATTTTGAACGGAGAGCTGTCGAAGATTAATGGGTAAGTCACCCGATAGCAGCAGAAGCATTTCCGTGAAAGTAACAAGATTTGATGGGGTTGGATTAAACTTTAGCAATGCTGGGGCGAATTTACAGCATGGAGGGAGCTGTGGACTAAATGGGATGTAAGATACCATACCGTTGAGTATAAGACCGTACATCTCTATAGTCAGCTACCAGTGGGCTGAATTTCAGGAACAAGGTATACCTATGGTGGCAAAAATAAAATAGCTCATTATTTCAGTTGTTGGAAATCGCAGGTTGGTGGAGTAAGTGTTGTCTCTCATGGAGGCAGAGTTGAAAATTGTGAGTTAATGTTGAGTATGAACATTTCTATCAATGATACTCCATCAGATTTTGGGAAAGTCGTCCCGTTGATAATGGAGTGTCCAGATGAAACGGGGCAAAGCGGCTGTGCTTTCCCTATCGCTGTATATACTCTCACTTGGAGGTACTAGTTATCATACCAGCAAATTCAGCCAATTCAATATTATGGATTTTTACTCTTTTACATCATGTGGCTTGTTGACTCTCTATGTGTGTGTGTATCTGTATGAATGTATATATATATATATATACACACACACACACATATATATATATATATATGTGTGTATGTGTGTGTGTGCGTGCGTGTGCACGTGCAAGCGTGTGTGAAATATTTGTAAAGGCGAATAAATAAAACCAATTTTTCCAATTTCTTGTCCCGATATATGCATACATACATGCATATCTACATACATACACATACACGTCTCTGTGCTTTGCGTGTATATATATATATATATATGTATATATATATATATATACTATAAATATTATTATTCTATTAGCAATAAAATTATTTCGTATGTAGTCGAAAAGTCGTTAAAATCAAACACCATCTCTCATAAACCAGCAGTTGCTGATCGGTGTCACGAAAAGTGAATTTACGGAGAGACACTTATGCGAGGACACATATAAACCCTGACAACCTACTTATCTACCTACTTAACTAACTACTTACCTACCTACAGGTATACATTCATTCTTAAATGCACACACACACACACACACACCACACATATATACAAACACATACACACATTTATACATATTTATGCATATACATACATACATACATACATATATATATATATATATATATATATATATATATATATTATATATATATATATATATCTGATGAACGGCAACGAGAAACTCAGAGTAACAGATTTTGTTGAATTTTCTGCTGCTTAAAATAAAGTATATATATATATATATATATATATATATATATAGGAGAATTCACAAAAAAATAAAGACGAATATAGGTGGTGTAGACAACAAACAGATGTATTAGTTTAACGCTCGAGAAGTGAAAAGGTTTTTAACGTTTCGAGCCTACGCTCTTCCACAGAAAAGAACACAGAAAGAAACAAAAGAGAAATTAAAGAATGTGTAGTGTGTACCGATCTATCATGGCGAATGCCAGATAGAGGGGTCACACAGGAGAGCGAGGAAGAAGGAGATATAATATAGTAGTGCTGATCACAAAACGAAGGTGCGCATGCGTGTGTTTAAGAGAGCATTATGTGCGTGGGAAGTGGTCAGTGCTAGTGTGTGCGTGGTCGTGTGATGTGATGCAGTGTTGTGTGGTAAGGTGGTGTATGTGGAGGAGGCGAGAGTTGAGAAAGCAAGGATGGGCGTAGAGGTGGGGTATGTGGGAGTGTCTGTAAGACATTGGATGGGATGGGATGGATAGGAAGTGTGGGGTTGGATTGTGTAGGGGTGGGTTTACGAGGGAGGTGTGACGATGAAGGGAGAGGGGGAAGAGAGAAGGTAGGAAGGAATTAAGAAAAGTAGAAGTCGGAGCAAGAGAGGAGAGGTCGAGCGGGAGTAAGTAAGTAGGTGTGAGAGGAAGAGAGGAGAAGGGAGGATAATTAGATGAAGGAGAGGAGAGGAGAGCCTATGTGGCGAAAGGAGCGAAGAGAAAAATTCATTAGTCGTTCAGGGTGAAGACGGGAGTCCGGATGGCCCCTGCAAGGACAATCCGAATACGGACAGGTGTTGCAAAGAGTGACCGGTAGAGCGGAAATGGCGTAAGACTGGGGTATCATTGCCGAGTCGAATGTCTCGGAGGTGTTCCGCGAACTAGCCAGCCAAGCGGTGTCCCGTTTGCTCGATGTGTAGAGAAGGGTATAGAGAGAGCAGGAGATGCGGCAGATGACATTGGTAGAAGTGCAGGTGCAGGAGTCGATGATATGATAGGGTCGATGATGGGTGCCGCCGGTGAGAAGGGTGGTGTTGGAGAAGTAAGGTCAAGGCCCTGGTCACGGCGAAATTGCTTTTATTACTGGTTTGGGCTTTGACTGCATGTAGTGGTTAAGAGCGCGGGCTACTAACCCCAAGATTCCGAGTTTGATCCCAGGCAGTCACCTGAATAATAATAATAATAATAATAATAATAATAATAATAATAATAATAATAATAATAATAATAATAATAACATCGAAAGATGCCTTAGGAATGAGGTTCGAAATTTCCCCAAGACACTTGATGAAGGCTGGAGGGTATATCAGCCGAAACGTTGTGTTAACAACAAAGAAGATGAGGACAAATATCCGTCAAATGTAAATAATGTACATAATTCCTCATCTCTTAAATATAGAACTGTATTGTCATCTGTACTTCATCAGTGAGATCGCTAAAATTAATATAATTAATTTACAGCTAATACGTACCGAAAACACGTGCGTGTTGCATGCTTATACATTATGTTTTCAAATTCACCGTGCAAGCTCAGTTACATTCGTCCGCAAATAATAATAAAATTAAAACTGTGTACGAGAAAGGCTTTGAAAGTACGAAAGTTTTACTGTGAAAATAAGGATAGGAAATTTAGAAAATTTTCATACCGGTAGGTAGCATATATATATATATATCTAATATAGGATAAAATTTTTCGAAAAAAATTCTATCAATGGCCAGCATATTAAAAAATACCT
The DNA here is from genome assembly GCF_006345805.1 of Octopus sinensis. Classification (NCBI taxonomy): domain Eukaryota; kingdom Metazoa; phylum Mollusca; class Cephalopoda; order Octopoda; family Octopodidae; genus Octopus; species Octopus sinensis. The sequence goes on from NC_042997.1 coordinate 69,011,748, forward strand.
TTAAAGATTAAATTTATAAACAATTTATAAGTAAGGGCAAAAGAAAAAAAATTCTAATGCCAAAATATGCCGAAAATAGACACAACGTCAATAACCAAATATCCATGTAATTTATCACTACAAGCACGCGTTTCGAAGAAAGCCGACAGAAATTTCTAAAAAAATCCCGTTTTTACCATCTCGGACCCGATTTCTGTGTTAGTTCATAAGAACCTTCCCTTCATCGGTGATAAAGGCGGCAAAGAAATAAGTGAAATACTTACTTATACCCATGCAAGAAGTCAAAACTAAGTCATGAGCACAATTAAGTACCCGAAATATATCTAAAATAGAAAATCTCTAGCACACCTCGAGACACGTAGATTCGAACCGAAAAACTTTCGTAAAGTGAGAGAGTCTGGAAGTGAACACTATTAAATTAACATCTAATATAGGATAAAATTTTTCGAACAAAATTCTATCAATAACCAGCATATTAAAATTAATTTAACCTTTAAAAGTATTTTTTAATATGCTGGCCATTGATAGAATATTTTTCGAAAAATGTTATCCTATATTAGATGTTAATTTAATAGTGTTCACTTCCAGACTCTCTCACTTTACGAGAGTTTTTCGGTTCGAATCGCACGTGTCTCGAGATGTGCTACAGATTTTCTATTTTGGATATATTTCGGGTATTTAATTGTGCTCATGACTTAGTTTTGACTTCTTCCATGGGTATAAGTAAGTATTTCACTTATTTCTTTGCCGCATTTATCACTGATGAAGGGAAGGTTCTTATGAACTAACTCTGAAATCGGGTCCGATATGGTAATAACAGGATTTTTTTAGAAATTTCTGTCGGCTTTCTTCGAAACACGTGCTTGTAGTGATAAATTAAATGGTTATTGACGTTGTGTCAATTTTCGGCTTATTTTGGCATTACAAATTTCTTCTTTCGCCCTTACTTATAAATTGTATATATATATATATATATATATATACAATTATCTTTGCAATTTCGGCTGGTTATACTTGAGATTGCGCCCATCTGACCAGCGCCAAGGAAAAACTAAGCTAAGAGCTCTAGATTCCTTGGAAGAAAGCAGCAAATATATACGAAAAAAGGACGGAAAAAAACGGAGAAATGGTACACAAATACAAATGCAAATAAAAGACATTGACAACAAGTGTCTTTCGACTAAGGACGAATTAGATGAAGCTGGCGTGAGTGGAAGTGAAACCTTACAGCAGGGACATAACAGATGACACGCATAGGTAGGAATATAAATGTTGCACGGATGGTAACCGAACCAAGAAAGAATGTTCAGGCTTGACCGAACACCGGTCACGTGGAGAGGGAAAGGAGAGAGATAGAGGCAGAGAATTAGAAGAATTAAGGAGGGAGGAGAATAAAAGTAAAGGGACAGATTGAAGTGAAAGAGGAGGGAAGGTGAGAATGAAGAAGAAGCCAGGAAATGTGAGAGAGGGGTAATGTCTACACACACACACACACACATACACACACATATACGCACTAACACATTCACATACACGCAGCCGGTCACATTCCAAACATATTGAAAGGACATTCAGCACAACACACACACACACTCACGCAGGCACGCACATATACATACACACACACACACACACACACGCACACACAGCTGGACAAAACCCATTCAATAAATGATATTTAAGCCACACCCTCGCCAGGAACCCACACAGATGTTTTAAAATAATGGACAACTACACCCCCGCTCTTTCTCTCTAATACCTTGAACTGTATACCAAATTTTTTGCAAACAAACTATATTTAAAAAAGATTTACGGAAAAACTCAAACCCAAGAAGATAAATACAAACTATTTTACTTAAAATTCAAAATATTTTGATAAGATGAAATTCATCGTCGAAACCGATATTTTATATTTTCTATGTATTAAAAAATTGTTAATAATATTAATTTCTTTCTAACTTAAAATGCTTTCACTTTACTTCTGTGCTGTTTCTACCTCCATCTTTGACTTGTATAGTTCTCTAATCATTTTCATATATATATGTATATATATATGTATATATATATGTATATATATATATATATACATTTACATATATATATATATATAATAATAATAATAATAATAATAATAATAATAATGATAATAATAATAATAAAGGGTGAAATTAATTAATTTAGAAATAATCATTAATTTCACCAAGTAGAGTTCGGCATGTAAAAGACACATTCAAGGAAGGTTTAAGTAATACTAAGTAATTAAGGGTTTAGCAACGATTTGCCTCACTACACCCCGAATTTAGAAATAGCAGTCAAAAAGTTTTGGCTATTCTTTCTACTTAAAAGGGAGATCCCAGTAAAACCAAAGCACTTAAAAAGCATACGACGCAGGCAAAAGAGAAATAAATGACGAAAATCATTCAATATTAAGTTACCTACGGACGTTTTACCTGACTATTTTCCTCCTCAGCGTTGGACTCTACAATTATCAATAATTGCGTCTCAATTATTAATAATTGTGTATTAAATTTGAAGGCACTAGAAGACATCACCTCAACTCATGGTATCAGAGCGAGCGTAAGCCTTACCAGTACCACCAAATTCAAAGGGTGAATGAAAGTAAGTCAACCATCCCCCTCCACCAGCGTGCTGCCAAAATAAGATGCTATAGTTTTTTTACTGGGATGAAATACAGTTATCAATAATAATAAAGGGTGAAATTAATTAATTTAGAAATAATCATTAATTTCACTAAGTAGAGTTCGGCATGTAAAAGACCCATTCAAGGAAGGTTTAAGTAATACTAAATAATTAAGGGTTTAGCAACGATTTGCCTCACCACACACCGAATTTAGAAATAACAGTCAAAAAGTTTTGGCTATTCTTTCTACTTAAAAGGGAGATCCCAGTAAAACCAAAGCAGTCCAACGCTGAGGAGGAAAATAGTCAGGTAAGACATAATTATTTAATTTTTATGCTCAACAGTGACTTAATTCCGAAACGTACTTCCGTAGGTAACGTAATATTGAATGATTTTCGTCATATATTTCTCTTTTGCCTGCGTCGTATGCTTTTCAAGTACTTTGGTTTTACTGGGATCTCCCTTTTAAGTAGAAAGAATAGCCAAAACTTTTCGACTGCTATTTCTAAATTCGGTGTGTGGTGAGGCAAATCGTTGCTAAACCCTTAATTACTTAGTATATATATATATATATATATATATATATATATATATATATATATTATATATGCATGCATACATATATATATATATATATATATATATATGCATGCATACATAT
>NC_042997.1:69017549-69025049 GCF_006345805.1 Octopus sinensis
GAGGACGACGACGACGAGGAGAAGGAAGGAGAAGAGGAGGACGTAGAAGAGTTGGTTGTGGTTGAGGTGATTGATATTAATATTACATATGGTGCAACGGCATGTGCTGAAAAGCGTTAATAAGTAAAGCAACAACGATAATGATGACGAAAACTACGAGGACGTCGACGATGATGATGACATCTTTAATAGGCCCTAGATTCGAAATATAATGAGAATTAAATCAAAAGGATCGTGCTCGTAACCAATAACAGTAATTACAAACAAGAGTTCATACGTAATTACTCGGCAGTTCAACAGAATTTTCTACGTTGTAATCATTCCACTCTCTCGAAAAGTGTTTCCCATAATTCTGCCTTGATAAATGTCTAGAAGAATGAGCTTCTTTCTCTAAAAGAAGTACTAAAAGCAACAAAATAAAATAGATTCAAAAGCGTTGCTGATATAGGTAAGAGAAGAGGAGCTAATCGATTGCATCGACTCCAGTACATAAACGATACTGTAATTTTCGAATCCTGAAGGACGGAATAATTATTTGAACTCAGCTGTATATGGTCTCAGAATGTAAAGTGCGCGAAAAAATAACATTAGGGATTTTGTTGATACTATCATGATTACACAAGAAGTAAAATGGATGTGGAATAAAGCAGACACTGAAACAGAGACATCGATATCGACAACACATATACGAACACTCCAGAAGCTGTGGTCTTCGAGATCAATTCCCTACTATTTCTGACGGACTATGTGGGCCGACGTTCTGTTTGCGATCCAGACGTCCAATAACCGCGAACTAGAACGACTAGAAAAAGAATCAGATATATATTTTTTAAATATGGGCCTTAGCATCTCTTTTAGTTCCAGTATTTAACCTACTAATTTCTTAGATGTCGTTCTAGCTTTACAAAACAACACATACTATCCAAACCATTAACCTGGGAAGAACCTTAACTACGTTAGCTTTTCTTCATATTACCCACTATCTGTCATAAAATCCATCATAAACAGCGAATATTATCCGCCAGTAAAGAAATTTTCGAGCAATACGCTGAATATTACAATTGCGCCCTACAATGCACCGGATATAAAACTCCGCATGATTACTTCTCTATATGGAATGATCGTTTCTTCACCGAACCTGGCATCATAGATACCACTGCCCCTTTCGATAAAATCCGAAGTATCCCCAGTATTCCACCCTTCACCTATACTCACACATTTAACCTTAGAAGGAAACCTAATAGGCACCCATTCGACCCTGTGATCCTAGATCCCGATCCGCCGCTGCCCATCGAAATCTACACAAGACCGCACCTCCGTGCCCCAAGCTATACTTGGGTAAGCCTGTCAAACGGAATAAGCGGACCAGCACACGCGGCGTAATCTGGTTCCACCCACCCTTTGCCCTTAATATTCAGACCAGATTACCAAAGCTCTTCTTTATCCAATTTGATAAACATTTTCCTAGGTCCAGTTCCCTTCGAAAAATCTTCAACCCCCAATCAATCAAATTTTCCTACTCAACCACAACTAACATAACCGCTTTAATCCGACATCTGAACAATAAGAAACTTGGTAACAAGCAATTAGTTAACTTTAATCATGATAACGCAACTCACTCTAACTTCCATTACCCCACCTTTAATCCTAAGATATCCTTAAACCTCCTTACCAATACCGACCTTCACACTACTAACCGTAATCCTAAATTTCTACCCTTCCAAACCCGCTATACCCACTACCGAAATAGGCAATGATTGAAATAATATTAGATAGGAGGACTTTTACAACCTACTTCCCTCGGACGACTCCCTCACTAGCCTAAAAAATCTTAATCCTAACGCCGCGGCATATAATATATGTAATACCAGGTTAACTCCATATAATCAAAACCCTGAAAATTTCACTTTACACCTTCTAGAATCCAGTGCCTCACAAAAAATGTTGAATATAAATTACGGTATTAAGTAAGAATTTCAATTATGTAAACATTGGATCGTGCAGCACCACATTCAAGTTCAGAGTCGGTAACCATTATTCTAGCTTCAAATCTCAAGTAAGAATTAACAGCACTCCTTTATATATAAGCTTTATCATAGCTTATTGATAACCTTATATATAAACTTTATCATAGCTTATTGATAACCTAAAACAAAACTCAATTCTATACAATTTATAATGGTCCATACTTACTCATGCCAAACTATATAACGGTTATAACAAATGCGATCTCTACATCGCAAAAAAATACAATTATACAATTAGCTACGGTGATGTGTAAAATACTCGCTTCTGTTTGGCTAAAACACCTAACATTTGCAAATTTCGTCAGTTTACAATTATCTTAAATGTATTTAATGTATCATACAGATGTCATTTTTGACGCTGAATCCGAATTTGTTATTTATTTATTCCAGTAAAATTTTTCAAAAATGTTACATTTGTTCAAAGTTTGATAAATTCCAGAATTTCCAGTCAGTCAAAAAACAACGCGTTTGCTGCCTCTTCCTTCACTAATGGTAGTGGTGATGGTTAAGGGGGTCATCGTCATGTCAAAACATTCCTAGAAATAACTGACAAAACATTAACATACACACGAATGTCGTTTACATTATGACATTGACGAGCAGAGATGAAACGCATCTTTGGTTATTATGGAAACAAAGTTTTTCGCTACGGTGATGTGTAAAATACTCGCTTCTGATGGCTAAAACACTCAACTTTTGCAAATTTTAAAGACTAATACATTTTTAATTATGGATTTATATGAAAAATGAATTTCATTTTCATAATTTGTGTACAAAACTTAATCCATATACCAAATTTGAAAACAATTGGAGCAAAATTGTCAACAGTGACGAAAACCACAAAGATCCCAAAGTAGTTGTTTGATTCTTACGTTTGGTGCATATAATTGAAAATCTTAGCCGCTAAGTCATTCATGAATTGATTGATGAGTGCTATTTTCCGTCGCAAGCATACGAGTGGAGGTGCACTACATTGTTATTAGTATACACATACATACACACACACGTGTATATATATATATATATATATATATGGAATCGGCGGCTTATATTTATTTGCTGCCGATAAATTTGGCGCGAGTGCGACGATTTGAAAATTTTAGGTCAGATATTGGCGAGGCATGGACGTGAATGCCTCGTGAAAAATATCTGTTCCGATTTGGCTATTCCTTACTGATGAATCTAAGGGCCTATGGTAGATTGGCTTGATTTAATTTAATCAGGATAGTTTACCATTAAACAGTAGACGAAACGGTGCATCGTATAAGGAATTTCAGGGTAAATGTTTTTTTAATTTTCTCCTGGTTTACAGAATTAATGTTATTTTGCGGTTGAAGCTTTTTGGCTGTTATTTCTAGTGGGTGAATGGCCTATTATGGCCGTTCCTTGATTGTGATATTGAACTTAAAAATGGTTTATGACTATTTAATTTTTTCCCACTAGGCCGCTGGGGGCAAAAGAATTCTACAAAATTTTTTTGCCTCCCTATATTGATTAATTATGAATTTTCTGGTTAGTTCCGTAATGGAATCGGCGGCTTATATTTATTTGCTGCCGATAATTTGGCGCGAGTGCGACGATTTGAAAATTTTAGGTCAGATATTGGCGAGGCATGGACGTGAATGCCTCGTGAAAAAATCTGTTCCGATTTGGCTATTCCTTACTGATGAATCTAAGGGCCTATGGTAGATTGGCTTGATTTAATTTAATCAGGATAGTTTACCATTAAACAGTAGACGAAACGGTGCATCGTATAAGGAATTTCAGGGTAAATGTTTTTTTAATTTTCTCCTGGTTTACAGAATTAATGTTATTTTGCGGTTGAAGCTTTTTGGCTGTTATTTCTAGTGGGTGAATGGCCTATTATGGCCGTTCCTTGATTGTGATATTGAACTTAAAAATGGTTTATGACTATTTAATTTTTTCCCACTAGGCCGCTGGGGGCAAAAGAATTCTACAAAATTTTTTTGCCTCCCTATATTGATTAATTATGAATTTTCTGGTTAGTTCCGTAATGGAATCGGCGGCTTATATTATTTGCTGCCGATAAATTTGGCGCGAGTGCGACGATTTGAAAATTTTAGGTCAGATATTGGCGAGGCATGGACGTGAATGCCTCGTGAAAAATATCTGTTCCGATTTGGCTATTCCTTACTGATGAATCTAAGGGCCTATGGTAGATTGGCTTGATTTAATTTAATCAGGATAGTTTACCATTAAACAGTAGACGAAACGGTGCATCGTATAAGGAATTTCAGGGTAAATGTTTTTTTAATTTTCTCCTGGTTTACAGAATTAATGTTATTTTGCGGTTGAAGCTTTTTGGCTGTTATTTCTAGTGGGTGAATGGCCTATTATGGCCGTTCCTTGATTGTGATATTGAACTTAAAAATGGTTTATGACTATTTAATTTTTTCCCACTAGGCCGCTGGGGGCAAAAGAATTCTACAAAATTTTTTTGCCTCCCTATATTGATTAATTATGAATTTTCTGGTTAGTTCCGTAATGGAATCGGCGGCTTATATTTATTTGCTGCCGATAAATTTGGCGCGAGTGCGACGATTTGAAAATTTTAGGTCAGATATTGGCGAGGCATGGACGTGAATGCCTCGTGAAAAATATCTGTTCCGATTTGGCTATCCTTACTGATGAATCTAGGGCCTATGGTAGATTGGCTTGATTTAATTTAATCAGGATAGTTTACCATTAAACAGTAGACGAAACGGTGCATCGTATAAGGAATTTCAGGGTAAATGTTTTTTTAATTTTCTCCTGGTTTACAGAATTAATGTTATTTTGCGGTTGAAGCTTTTTGGCTGTTATTTCTAGTGGGTGAATGGCCTATTATGGCCGTTCCTTGATTGTGATATTGAACTTAAAAATGGTTTATGACTATTTAATTTTTTCCCACTAGGCCGCTGGGGGCAAAAGAATTCTACAAAATTTTTTTGCCTCCCTATATTGATTAATTATGAATTTTCTGGTTAGTTCCGTAATGGAATCGGCGGCTTATATTTATTTGCTGCCGATAAATTTGGCGCGAGTGCGACGATTTGAAAATTTTAGGTCAGATATTGGCGAGGCATGGACGTGAATGCCTCGTGAAAAATATCTGTTCCGATTTGGCTATTCCTTACTGATGAATCTAAGGGCCTATGGTAGATTGGCTTGATTTAATTTAATCAGGATAGTTTACCATTAAACAGTAGACGAAACGGTGCATCGTATAAGGAATTTCAGGGTAAATGTTTTTTTAATTTTCTCCTGGTTTACAGAATTAATGTTATTTTGCGGTTGAAGCTTTTTGGCTGTTATTTCTAGTGGGTGAATGGCCTATTATGGCCGTTCCTTGATTGTGATATTGAACTTAAAAATGGTTTATGACTATTTAATTTTTTCCCACTAGGCCGCTGGGGGCAAAGGAATTCTACAAAATTTTTTTGCCTCCCTATATTGATTAATTATGAATTTTCTGGTTAGTTCCGTAATGGAATCGGCGGCTTATATTATTTGCTGCCGATAAATTTGGCGCGAGTGCGACGATTTGAAAATTTTAGGTCAGATATTGGCGAGGCATGGACGTGAATGCCTCGTGAAAAATATCTGTTCCGATTTGGCTATTCCTTACTGATGAATCTAAGGGCCTATGGTAGATTGGCTTGATTTAATTTAATCAGGATAGTTTACCATTAAACAGTAGACGAAACGGTGCATCGTATAAGGAATTTCAGGGTAAATGTTTTTTAATTTTCTCCTGGTTTACAGAATTAATGTTATTTTGCGGTTGAAGCTTTTTGGCTGTTATTTCTAGTGGGTGAATGGCCTATTATGGCCGTTCCTTGATTGTGATATTGAACTTAAAAATGGTTTATGACTATTTAATTTTTTCCCACTAGGCCGCTGGGGGCAAAAGAATTCTACAAAATTTTTTGCCTCCCTATATTGATTAATTATGAATTTTCTGGTTAGTTCCGTAATGGAATCGGCGGCTTATATTTATTTGCTGCCGATAAATTTGGCGCGAGTGCGACGATTTGAAAATTTTAGGTCAGATATTGGCGAGGCATGGACGTGAATGCCTCGTGAAAAATATCTGTTCCGATTTGGCTATTCCTTACTGATGAATCTAAGGGCCTATGGTAGATTGGCTTGATTTAATTTAATCAGGATAGTTTACCATTAAACAGTAGACGAAACGGTGCATCGTATAAGGAATTTCAGGGTAAATGTTTTTTTAATTTTCTCCTGGTTTACAGAATTAATGTTATTTTGCGGTTGAAGCTTTTTGGCTGTATTTCTAGTGGTGGGAATGGCCTATTATGGCCGTTCCTTGATTGTGATATATATTATATATATATATATATATATATATGCATCTAATGTGAGAATCAAGTCAATGAATCTCCGCTGGTAAAAATCATCCGGAATAGGTAAGTGTGGGAGTGCATCAAAGACGATATCAAACGATGGACTTGAAACAAGGCACTGGCTGGTTGTCTGCATAAACCAGAAGACATGAAAGTGAAGAGTCTTAGAAAGCGAACTCTTGGACATTCGAAGGTAACTCGGCTGAAGACTAATACATATTCACATATGTACTTATGATATATAAGGTTCTAGTTTGTGACAGTTAGGTAGTAGGTTGATATGCCGGAAGTTAACAAGGAAGAAAAGTAGTGGGGAGAATAATGGGGTTCTGTTATGCAATCACTAATATGTTCGCTTGGCAAGCGTTACGAAATTCATCTTTCGTATTTGCTATTTCTGTCTCAGTTTGGAGCGTATAATATCTAATATAATTTTACATTTTAATCCAATGTTTCCAATCGTTGTCAGCACTTAAAACTATGCATATTTGAAGCCAAGGAATGAATACAAACACAATTATTAAATTATATTGTGTAAGTGAGGGAAAAGACTAAGAAAAATAATTGTTGTTTGGTAGCCGACTAGTCTGCAAAAATAAAATGAAATTAAATGATGATAATATCGACTATATATATATATATATATATATATATATATATATTATATATGTATGTATGTATATATAAGTGTGTGTGTGTGAGTGTGTGTGTATTTATGTACGTGTGTATTTATGAACGTGTGTATGTTTATGTATGTATGTATTGTGTGCGTGTGTGTAAGCAAAGTGAGTAATACGATCCGTAAAATTGGATTCTACTTTGCTTTAATCAGATAGATGCAATCGGCAATAAAACATATTAAACGCTGGCAATAACATTGGTTTGAAAGATAAAAATTCACTACTATTTTACAAACAATTTTACACGCAATAAATATGTGACTTTTGGGTGGTGGATTGCCAGGAACTTTGGAACGTCTGACAAAACGCCATACGGTGTTTAGCTATGTCTCTCTACTTTCTGACATGAAATCTCACTGGGATGGATTTTGAATTCCATGATTCTGGTCTTCATGAAAGTAGGTATCTGTTAACTATTGGTGTAAT
>NC_042997.1:69030049-69075049 GCF_006345805.1 Octopus sinensis
CTGTAAGTGTCACTCCTTTACTAAGTTTATATATATATATATATGTATATTCGATTGTTAATATTTTATTCTAAATCTCTTAATACTGTGATACATTAGCTGTCCCTGTATTCCTGGTTTGGGTCTGAAATTTGATTAGTATTACGTCATTTCACTTCATTATATATATTATTAAATTTTATGATGCAATAATTTCTGTGATCCTTTTATATTTTGTATCAATCAAAATGTTATATTTTTAAACTATTCCTTATAAATTGCTTTGTTCTTTGATTTTCCAACTCATATTTTTCTAAAATTTAGATTCCTACCTGCTGATCTATCGATTTGATTCTGCCAATGTTTACTTCTTTCTTGTGGTTTTAGAAACTACTTGTTCTAAGATATGGATTTATATTTGTCGATTTCGACCTTACAACTCAACGGTAAAGTATGTCTATGAAAATATTTCTTTTGTCATAAGACGTACTCTTTTGGCTTGTTTTGTTTTTGTCTGTGTCAGCTGGAACCACTGCGTCGTGTTTGTTTAATGATTTCAGCATAGTCTGTTTATATAATATTTTATTTTTTTAATAATTTCAGGATTGTCTTCCTGTTCTTCAAGATTTAAAACCCAACTTACACTCTTTTTAATTCTTTGTCATGAAACCTTTGTTCTAACATATTTGCTTCCATAATTTACAAATCTGGTTTAGTAAAATCACGTAACATTTTTTGAACTTCTAATAATTACTTATTCAATTATATTTTTGCATTTCTATTTACTTGCATTTTCTCTCGGTTTCTTTAATTCCATTTACCTTTTTATTTTCTCATGCAAATCTTTTGGTCGTAGTTATAAATATCTTGGTAAGACCAGTGAAATTCAGGTAAATCAACCTTCCATTTCTCAGCACATTCCACAACCGAAAATTTCTGAGGCTAAAATGACGAGTTTGAATCTTCGATACAGGCTTATAGAATTCATGCATCACTTTCTGAAAGGGTTCTCTTCAACCGAATTTCACTCACAAGCATTGGCTTGGATTTAATCGAAGTTATAGAAATGACATTTTTTTACGATACCACGTATTGGCATTGAATCCATAACCCCTATCTATCTATCTATCTATCTATCTATCTATCTATCTATCTATCTATCTATCTATCTATCATCTATCTATCTATCTATTTGTTTGTCTACATATTTACATACACGCATATGTATGTATATATGTATGTATATGTGTATGTAACCTTGCATGAAGACATAGACGCAAGAAGACGTACATGAGGTAATATAGTTCCGTTAAATCAATATTTTGGCAATCTGTCTGTGGATTACAGATTTCTTTCCCACCAGTAAGAGGAAACCAACAAAGCTCTGTACGTAGAATTTGTTTTAGGTACACGGAAGCTACTTGTACAGTTCTAAATGAGACTGTAAATTGAACAACGAAAACTACCTATTAAATATTGTTTGATATTACATGAAGGGATCTCTTTCACACTCACTTTTTTCTGACTCCTTTAATCATAATATTAGACGTATTATATTTAATGAACCATATCAGAAATAAATAAAAGTATTTTCGAGTCATAATTGATCGTTTGTCTATAGATGGTATCAAACAGTGTGGCGTAGATGAAACTAAGTTGAAATCCTGTTTTATATTGCTTACGAATTCTGTAGTGTAATTGATATTAAACTTAGGTGAGAAAAGTTCAGCGGCGCAATTTTAACAAGAGACTAGTTAATTAGAAATCGGATGTATCTACATATGTATACATATATATATATATATATATAATATATATATATATATATAATATATATATATATATATATATATATTTACATAAATACAGACATACATAATACAAATATTTATATACATATATATAATATATATATATAATATATATATATATATATATATATATATATATATATGTATGTATGTATGTATGTATGTATGTATGTATGTATAAACACATACACATTAGATGGATATAAAAAAGTGAGGTTTATATCAAGGGCAGATATACATAGTGTTAAAAAGAAATTAATTAACTAAAATATAAATAGATAGAAATGAAAAGTTTAAGAAGAATATAGAGTTTACATATACACTTAAGACGGAAGTAAATGCTAAAAATAAGGTAAAGTATATCGATACTCTACGTTCTGTATAATTAATTTATGGTTATAATATTCTTCACTAATTTGAGCGAGTTCACAAGATCAAATAGTGGAACAAAGTGGTTGAAACGTTTATAGTGTAACCCCATCCTAACAAAAGTAAATAGATAAATAAAAGAAACAGCATAAATATCTACTTTACAGCTACAAATTTATCTACTTACTTACTACAAATAGATTCAAAACATGAAGAAAATGAAACTACTAGAAACAGTTATCAGTCTCCCTGGAAGTCGAATATATTAAACAGATGGAAATGTAATTGATAGCTTTGATGAAATTATAGAAATAATAACTGTAAATAATAAACTAAAATCTAAATTAAGACAGACTACCAAATATTACGCAAAGAGCTTAATAGAAAAAAGTTGTTCATGGAAAATATCCCAAAATATTATAATAATCCTAGCCTTGAATTGAAAGTTTTTAGATAGCAGTTCAAAATCTCTCCTACTGTAGACGTTTTGAAATAACAAAATCACTCTCTGAACGTTGTATGTTACTATTTATTGGCACAGAACATCACTAGTTTCCTCGGATTCTGGTTCTTTATTACACTATAACGTTGTTTGTTCAGTCTTAGCCAAACTAGTGTATAGAAATGGATATAACAGACTAACTTCAATTTTGGAAACAGATTGGAAGTTTCATATTGTAGAAGCTTAGCCAGCTTTATAGAATGCAGACAGACGTAGTACAAATGCACAGAATAACAATGTGATATTTATCTGAAATATCATGTTTCACATAGGCAATGGGATTACTTCCCAGACATCACTGTCAAAGACAATCGACAAAATTTATACATTGATCTCAGTGGATGACAGTGTATTTCGAAAGTGATACATCAATATATCATAGTGACCTAGCAATTTCAACTGATGAAATTCATACAGAACCCGAGCATAAACACGTAATAATAATGGTATCCAGAATGTGGTAATCAACAACAACAAATAAAAGAAAACGAAGTTAACTCACACACACTCACTCTCTCTCTCTCACACACACACACGCACACACACACACACGCACGCACACACTCACACATATATTCATAATATCAAAGGGAAATCAGAAATATGAGAAATTTCCATTACCAGTGGCCTAGTGTGTAAACATTTAGTCAATAGACTATTATTCATATAAATACAGTGTACATTTAAATACATAAGATGCATCCATCATAGGACTCCTTGCGCGCTAGAGAAAACAGTTAAATTCCAAACTACTATTAGGGATAAAATTTCGAAGGGAATGAAAAATATAAACAGTTACCTTCTAACTATTGGACCAATGTTTTCAGACTTTTCTTTAGCAAATAAATTAAGTTGCTAGGCGAAGTCTTCTTCAGCAGGTACACCTTAGATTAAATATATATACACGAGGCAACCCAGTGTATGCCCCATGCTTATACATTCTAATTTTTCAAATCTACCGCGCAAGCCTCGTGTATGTATATTTAATCTAAGGTGTAACTGCCGAGGAAGACTTCGGCAAGCAAATTATTTTATTTCCTAAACAAACAGTCTTAAAACATTGGTCCAGGGTGTATGTTTTTTATTTTTCATTCCCTTCGAAATGTTATCCCTAATAGTAGTTTGGAATTTAACTGTTCTCTTTAGCGTGCAAGGAGTCCTATGATTGATGCCTCTTATGTGTTTAAATGTACACACACACACACACACACACACACACACACACATACACACACACACACACACGCGGACGTCAACCTGTTCCTGCGCCGCCTCAAACTTCGCGCATACTACCACGCGTCCCCGCAGCGTCTCAACAATCAGGATTGCCTTTTGGAGCTGGGGCGTCGTCCATCCATCTGGACGCCGCCCCCAGGCCTTTTCAGTAGCCTAGATTCGTTTGTACATGACTGCAACGCTTTGGTCCACCGTTTCAACTTTGCACCAAGACCCCGCCGAGCCAACCTCACTCGGGCCGAATCCATTGCCCTTCGCCACCTCCGCCGTCGTGATGACATTGTCATCAAACCGGCGGACAAAGGCGGGGCGGTGGTAGTGTGGCGCGCGGACCTATACAGGGAGGAAGCGCTCAACCAGCTTCAAAATCCACTCTTCTATCGCCTCCTCCCCTCCGATCCCACCTCCTCCTACCAACAGCGAGTGTCCTCCACCATCCACGACCTCATCTCCTCCCCCGCTCTCCCCCTCACCGCCACCAACCTCATCGTCCGCACACCCCGCACCTCCACCATCTACTTCCTTCCCAAGATCCATAAACCCTCTAATCCTGGCCGTCCCATAGTCTCTGCCTGTAATTGCCCCACTGAACTCATCTCCCTATACCTCGACCGCATCCTGTCCCCCTTAGTCGCAGCCCTCCCATCCCACATACACGACACCAACCACGCCCTCCGTCTCTTCAATTCCTTTTCCTTCCCTTCCAGCCCCTCACACCTCCTCTTCACTTTAGATGTAAAATCCCTGTACACAGTGATTCCCCACAATGACGGTCTCCTAGCCCTCCAACACTTCCTCGACCGTCGTCCCGACCCCACCCCAGCACCCCCACCCTCTCCGGTTGGCTGAGCTCGTCCTCACCCTCAATTGCTTCACGTTCGCCGGGGAAACGTACCAACAGATGTCCGGGGTCGCGATGGGAACTAGGATGGGCCCCAATTTCGCCAATCTCTTTCTTGGCTACATTGAGGCCCAAGTGTTCTCCCAGTTCTCTGGGCCGACCCCCGAACTATACGGTCGCTATATCGACGACTGCGTAGGTGCCACCTCCCTTTCCCGCGAACTTCTCTGCCAATTCATCTCTTTCCTTTCCAACTTTCACCCCTCTCTTCAATTCACCTCCACCATCTCCAACACCTCTGTCAACTTCCTTGACATCTCTCTCCGCATCGATCACCCCTCCAGCTCTCTCACCACCACCGCCTTTTTTAAACCTACGGATTCCCACCTCTATCTCAACTTCTCTTCCTCCCACCCCTTCCACACCAAACGAGCCATCCCCTACTCCCAGTTCCTCCGCCTCCGACGTTTGTGCAGCCGCGACCAGGATTTCGAGACCCAATCTCAATACCTGGCCCGCATGTTCAGACTCCGAGGTTACCCACCCATACTCCTCTCTGATGCCCTCACCCGCGCCCGTCGCATCGACCGCACTACCGCCCTGTCTCCTTCCCCCGCCCCCCCCCCCCCCCCCAACCGCACCCCCTTCCCCCTCCTTTTCCACCCCTCTACCCTACCCCTTCGTCGCAAGATACTACGTGCCTTCCGTCGCCTCCAGCTTGATCCCACCACCCGCCCCATTTTCCCTAACCTACCCCTGTCCTCTTTCAAACGAGCCCGCAATCTGCGTGACCTCCTGGTCCACAGCACCCTCTCTCCTCCCCCTCAGCCCCACAGATCATTCCCTTGCTCTAGATCCCGTTGCAACACTTGCCCCTTCATCACCAACACCACCGCTGTCACCGGCTCCAACCTGCACACTGTACGCATTAGGCACTCTTTTACGTGCACCTCGTCTGGCCTTATTTACTGCATTAAATGCAACCTATGCGGGTTGCTGTATGTAGGACAGACGGGACGCCGGTTGTCCGACCGTTTCACTGAACACTTGAGGGACGTTCGCCTACACTCTCTTTCTCCCGTCGCACGCCACTTCCGCTCGGCGGCCATTCCCTAGATGACATCTCAGTGTTTGGTCTCGCCCCCCACCATGGTCGCCCACTTTCCAGGCTCCACTTGGAGCAACGCTACATCTTCACCCTACAAACTACCACCCCACACGGACTTAACACAGCCCCCTCCTCTTGAGATCCGTTTTTTTTTTTTTTTTTTTTTTTTGTGGACACACCACCCACACACACCCACCCACCTACCTCCCACACGCCTGTTCACACACACACATACGTAGACCCATCTACGTACATACATTCACACATTTAATCACACACACTTACAGACATACTAACACACACTAACATACAAACCAACATGCACATACACACACACATACATACATACGCACACACATACATACTTACACACACACACACACACACACAGACATACATACACACATACACACACACATACATACGCACATACATACGCACACACTCACACACACACCGCACGTACATACTTCACACACACACATGCAAACATACATGTAGGCACATACATACATACATACCTACACATGCACACCCTTACACTGAATGCACACACACATACACCTTTTTGCATCCAGGCAGCCCCCCCTCTTTCTGCTTTCCGGTTTTGGTTTTGATGGATCCTCGGTTCCCGCGTAGTGGGGCGTTCGAGGGCCTCTGCGCTCGCGCGCCTTGGCGCGCGCTGGGGGCTTGATCGGCCCCTTGGGCTTGCGTTGTACTGCTTGTGCGTTGTGTGCGTGGGCGCGCTTCGTGTGTGTGGGCTTGCTTCGGATGTGCGCGTGCGTATGTATGCATACATACACACACACTCGCATGCATCCCTACCCACATACATACACGCACACCTACTCACACACACACATACACACACATACCTGCACACACACACACACATACATACATACACATACATACCTACTTCAGACATACACACACACAGACATACACCCATACACTCACACTCACACGCATACACACACACACATACACACGCACACGTACACATTACACACACACACACCACCTACATACATACATTACACTTGTATACACACACACTTACATTCATACACACACACACCTACACAGCCATACTCTCACTCAGACACACACATCTACCTACACACACACACAAACACACACGGACACACACCCATACATACATACATCTACACACACACGCCTACACCACATACATACACACATACATAAACACACACACATACACATATACACACATACGCACACACACATATACTTATACACATGCACACACACACACATTACATAACACCCATATACATACACACACACATACCCACATACTCCTATACGCACATACATACACACAGACATACACACATACACACTCACACAAACATACACACACACATACTTACACACACACTCACCTGCACGCGCACACACATGCATGACAAACACCCATACACTCACACTCACATACGCACACACCAACATAAACACGCACACGCACACGCACACACACACCTACACTCCCACACATACACACGCACCTACATACACACACGCACGCATACACACGCATACACACATACATTACACACAACGTACACACACACCTACATACACATGCATACACACACACACACAAACATGCACGGACACACCCAGACATACACACATACACCTATATACACACGCCCACACACCTACATACACACACATATACACACGCCCACACACCTACATACACACACATACATACACACACATACACGGACACACCCATACATACTTACATACATACACCTATACACACACACCCCACACCTACATACACACACATGCATACACACACACACACATGTACGCACACACACACACATATACGCACATACATATATACCCACACCATGCCACACACACCACACATACGCACATGCATGCATGCATGCATGCACACGCGCACACCTACACGCATACACACACACACACGCACGTACACATACATACATACACACACGCATACATACACCCATACACATACATGCATCCTACACACACATACATACATACACACTCACACATACATACACACACACACACTCACTCACACACCTGTATGTACGCGCACACACATGCACATACACACACTTCCCCACACCCACACGTACATACATACACACTCACACACATACACACACACACACACGGACATACATCTATGCACACACATACATACACACATACTCACATACATTCATCGGACACACTGCCACCCGGACATACACACAGACACACTCACACATCCACACACATACATACTTACGCGCATACTCGCAGGCTCGCGCACACACGCGCTTGCGCCGGTTCGCGTACGCATACGCTCCGCAGGCACCTCGCTCTTGGAACCGACAAGACCTCCCGCCCGTTCCTGGGACCGTCGCGTGTCGTAGGGTTTTCCCACGCCCGCCTCCGCGGGACCACTCTTCCATCTTCCCCTCAGCTGGAGTCATTTTTCCTTAACCCCCCCCCCCTTTTTCGTTACACACGCGCGCACACATATACACACATTGCTTAAATATATACATTACTCTTACACACATTCAATCTACGCGCCATTTATACCACCACGACACTGGACACACACACACACTACTACTCAACACACGCTGGCACGCTACATACGCCCCCACCCCTTCCCCTCCCTCCCTTCCTCCTTCCTTCTTTTTCTTACTACTGACCTTTGTCTGCTAAGCTGACCACTATCTCGCCCTACCTCACACGCCTACACACAGACGCACACACTAACACACACATAATATTTTTTTGTTTTTTCATCTCGCCTCACACACACACATACACAACGCACACGCACACACTCACACATACACACACATCTGTTGCGTTACCAACCTTGTCTCCACTCTTTTGCCTTTAAAAACCCACTTTGCTCTGTTTTCGTAAAATCCGCCTTTCACCATGTGCAACTCGTAAACACCAGTCGTCTTTTTTCTCTTTCCCTGTTGCCCGCTCTGGGATCTTTCTTTCCTCTCTCTTCCTTCTTTATGTTTCCGACGAAGAGCTCCGCTCGAAACGTCATACCTCCCTGCTTCCTTTTCCTGAGCGCCTATTAATAATAATACTGTAATTGTTCCATTGTTGTTGTTTTTTTGTTTCCCGTTTGGATTAAAATTATATATATATATAGGTCAGAGAATGTCAAGACGTATGGGAGGTGAAGATATTTATTTAGCCACTTGCTATCCTTAGGATATGCCATGGCAAAGATAAATAGATATTTAACTAAAGCACCAGAATGCATGCTCGAAGAACGGATATACCTAAAACCGTAGAAAAGTATGTTACATATTGAACTAAATCAGACATTGAAATGTATACACGCATAGTTATACATATAAGCGCACATAAATACACGGTAGCACTCTCATATATGTGCATTTGCTTCTGTGTGTGAGTTAGTAAGTGTGTGTGTGTGTGTGTGTATGTGTGTGTGTGTGTGTGTGTGTATGTGTGTTTGCGTGTATGTGTGTGTTTGTGTGTGTGTGTGTGTGTGTGTGTGTGTGTGCGCACGGAGGTGTCTGTGGGTGTACCAAAACGAAATTAAAATATAACAATGTAAAAATGTAGCAAATACCGAAATCTTTCATTGAATGCTTTTACCGTTTCCTTTCATTCAAAATAAAACATACTGAAATGATAAAATAACAAACTTCGTTAAGAGATAAAATTATATACTGTAAATAAATGCAGCATGGAAGATATTCATAAGCTATTCAAGAACACATAAAAACCTTTCGTTTCACTTCAACATTTGATTTTCATTTGTGTCAAAATATTTTCGTCGCTTTGAAACAGTGACCAGTTCACTGACAAAACTTGGCGCTGCATCTGAGAGAGTAACAGCTAGTTCATGATATATTTGCGTTCATGTATGTACGTATGTATTTATGTATGCATTATGTATGTTTGTATGTATGTATGTATGTATGTATGTATGTATGTATGTATGTATGTATGTATGTATGTGTGCATGTATGAATCTATGTATGTATGGATATATCTATATGTGTACGTGCGCATGCATGTATTTAAGCATGTCCGAAATAAATAATTCATATAGATAATTTGCAACGCTTGTCAGTAAGCAGACAGCGTTTCCCAAAACCTGTCGGCGTATATAGTTTCAATAATGTACTCATTTTACTAAGGGCTATTTCAATATTCTAGGTAAACTATTTAATGGGTATGCATTTTTCTTCACCACTAATGAATACTATTATATAGCATGAACGAGTGTGTGTGTGCGTGTGCGTGTGCGTGATGGATTTTCTTGTCAACGACAAATAAGGGTATAGTAAAATAAAGCGGTAATCATGTTCCGTAGACACGCTTATGTCGCTTGAGGCCAGCTGGTGTCCTGCAGACATTTTAGCAAACGGAACAAGTTGACTCAGTTTGCTCGAGTGTTTGTAGATCATTTACTACGTGTTTTCTTTGGTGAACGGCAAGGCCTACATTGTACCGTGTCACAAAATCACAATGACAGGTAAGGTTTTCATTTAGAGGAGCAACATTTTTTCTAGCGTGCCTTCATGCTTGTACGAAGTTGGTCCAGATGCTGGAGTTGACTTTGCCCAAATCTTTCGAAGGAAGGAAAGCAGGATTAGCACTAGGTCCTGCGTTCTGATGTTTTGTTGTCTCAGGATGAAAAGGGATTTTTGCATAGATTCACAATGTTTTAGTTTGTCTTTGAAGCGCAAGAATGGCCTTTCACCTGACCTTCATGTTGGGAATTGGTCAAAGAGAAGTTGCTTCAGAATTCTGATATTACTCTTACGTGAGAAATGACCGGACCATCTAAGCTGTATTTTGAAGAAGACGGATTCAATATCTAATATATTGCAACTTGTTAGCACATCACTGTTACTAATATGGTCACTCGGTTTTATAACTCAAGCATTGCGTATGAAAAGCGTCTAGCTGATTGATGTGCTTTCGGTACAAGGTCCAAAATTCAGCACCATAAAGCATGCATGCATACATACATACATACATACATACATACATACATACACGGAAAAATTAGATACTATAATATCAACAATGAACTTTCAAATATTACGAAGGGAAACTTCTACCCATTTAAGTACAAGAAGCAACAGACATTTCAATATTTTAATCATGACTCTCCAGCCACTTTGCCTCACTCCAGCATGGGTAAGGTTTTGGATTACGATTAAATGCACAATATGGTTTATAACACATTTAAGACGTATACTCCCATGAACTTACGAACTTACAACTCCATGGTCTAAGAGTGGCACCAGGCATCTTTGAAATAATATAAATAATTATATGCACATACTCAAAAATGAAAAACCGCATTCTGCAGGTGTATATATAGACATATATACATACATAATTGCAGAGTATTTCTAGAATAGATGAGCATTTGGAGCCTATGTCATTGTGCAACTATTTCCACGTAACCTAGCGATTCCGTCTTTTTTGTTTTACAATTCTGTCTTTCCTTCACACTGTTCTGTGTTCCTAGCAGACCTGCCACTTATAATCTTCTTAGCTTTCTCTTAGAAGATGGACCTACTGTTATATTTTACTAAGAATATTCCTTCATTCATCAACAATGGACCTGCTAACTGCTATTATCTTTTACTCGAGATTTCCTTAATGATATGATGAACTGGTTACTAGTATCCTTTATCCTCCTTTATTATATTCCTTAATTCTTATTCCTATAATTTACCTCCCGTGATCTGTGTATTTATTTTGAAAATCTGTTCAGTCCGATGTTATCCCGTGTATTCTCATCCAAAAAGGAGACGGGTACCAACACATCCATGTAGCTCCCTTGAAAAGTTGTGAAGATCTGATATGAATACATTGGTTGCGTTGCTAAGCCACAAATAAAGAATATTTATATTTAATAAAGAATATTTAATATTTATACACCAGTCGGTGCACTCATCTCAATGTTGAGCGGCAGACCACGCGTGTGTGCACGTTTCTACATGCGTGTGCGTTTGTACGAGCGCCAGACCACGAGTATGTGTGTGCGTTTGTAAATTCATATCTATTAACGGTTGTATGTAATATTTTTTCCCTTTATTGTATGTTTGTTTCTTTTTGTATCTGCTCTTTGTCATTCATATTCTATAACAAAGAAGCAGCATCTGTCATTTTACCACACCTACCCACGAAGCCTGAGATATATATATATATATATATATATATATATATATATATATATATATATATATATATATATATATATATATATATATATATATATATATATTATATATATATATTTCTCATTATATCTCTAATTTCTTTCGTCTTGCTCGTTTTCTTCCTCCCTCTCTCCCTAAATCTTTGTCCTTCTCTCTCCCTTTCTCTCTCTCTCTTTCTTACTATCTATCTATCTATCTATCTACATCTATATATATATGTATATATATGTATGTATGTATGTATGTATGTATGTATGTACGTACGTATGTATGTATGTATATATGTATGCATGTATATATAAATGTATAAATATATAAAGATGAAGGTGTAGCAGTGTGGCGAGAAGTTTGCTTCGCAACCAGAGGGTTCCGAATTCAGTCCCACAGCGTGGCACCTTGCTCGAGTGTCGACATCTTTATGCTGTTTCAGAACCGAGCTGTACAGCCTTTGTTTTGTTTGTATATTTTTATTCGTACCAACAACCAGGGTTGTGTTTGTTTTTGTCTCCATCCTCTACACCCACTCATTATTATTCCCAGCAGTTTTTTGCTGTTGACGCCACCAAAGATGAACAATATTATCGTTAACGGAGTGAAATTTTAAGGATTTTCGGACGATAACTCACAAGGTAAGATTGTATCCATGTCTTGTGTGTCAATTTTCTTTTTGTTCTTTTACTGTCCTTAGGAATTTTACGAGACTAATAAGACGGTGTAGAACTCAATATATGTATGTTTCAGAACGAAGTGTTGGTTGGGTATGGAGAGGTAATAATAGAAAGTAAGATGACAAAGGAATAAATGATCATCTTATGAACTACAGCTGTTTCTGCTATAAGATGCCACGGATCCTCAGTTGGCTGATGGAATGTGCCCACACTTCTATATGATAATTTCAACAAGAGGCCAGAAACGCGTACTGCACTTATTGCATGTGAGCTTAAAAAATATTCCCCTGATATAGTTGCGCTTTCTGAAACTCATCTCTATCTCTCTCTCTCTCTCTCTCTGGTGAATATCAAATAAATGATCCTACTTATGGATACACTATCTTCTACAGAAGTCTACCTGCAGGTCTGTTCAGAGAGTCTGGTATTGGGTTTCCTCTCAAGAATTCATTAGTATCCTCCATTGTAGAATTTCTAAGTGGCATATCTGAATGAACCATGTCATGCCGTATAAAACTGACAAAAGGTAGGTTTCTTACAGTTGTCAGCATTTATGCTCCAACAATGTCTCATTTCGATGAAACTGTAAGACAGTTTTATGATGGTCTATTTCAAGAAAATACCAATTTAAGACAAGCATCTCTTTGTCTGTATTTGACCGCACTACCGCTTGATGGTGAGTTGATGGTGATGGTGAGTTTATGTCACCGTAAAATAGCGGTTCGCCCAAAGAGTGCGATAGAATAAGTACTAGCCTTAACAAATAAGAAAATATCGAGTCGATTGATTTGACAAAATTTCTTCACGGTAGTGCCCCAGGATAAATGATAAAGTAAATGATAAAGGATACTAAGACAATGATTTTTAAACATACTCTGTGGAAGTACTTCCAAATGCATCAAATACAGAAACATGGAGGCTGAATAGTCCTTCATGCTGATTATTAGACAGCGAAGACAAAAAAATATGTTACATTATCTGTTTACATTTATGTGAGTGTATACATTTCTAAATAATAACCTGATTGTATCTAATGTGTTGTATATATAATGATATTTGTGTTAATTTACAGACTCATGTAGCTACAGATAATTCAGTATTTATTATTGGTACTTATGTATATAAATATGCGTTATATATATATAATCTGTGGTGTGGTGTGTGTATGTTTGTGTGTATATAGTGTACGAGTGTGAGTAGATATTTATTGATGCTGATACTTACGTTGTGTGTGCGTGTATGTCTGTCTGTCTGTATGTATGTATGTATGTATATATATATATATATAATATATATATATATATATATATATTATATATATATATATATATATGAATATGCATTATGTATATCGTAAGAATATTAGGGGTATATCTGTCTGCATGCAACAATTTGCAGCATTATATTCATTTTATTCTTACAGGTTTCTGTTACTAGATAGAAGCGGGAAACTGTGAAAAGCAATGAACAGAATGGGAAACAAGGAAATTGCATGGTGATACATATATATATATAGGAATATGTACTTACATATATATATATATATATATATATATAGACAGACAGACAGACAGACAGATAGATAGATAGATAGATAGATAGATAGATAGATAGATAGATAGATAGATAGATAGATAGATAGATAGATAGATAGATAGTAAGAGAGAGAGAGAAACGAAGAGAGAAAGACAAAGATTTAGGGAGAGATGGAGGAAGAAAACGAGCAAGTCGAAAGAAATTAGAGATATAAATGAGAAAAATAAAATGTTAAATATAAAGAAACTGTGAGCTTACTCTGATACAGGCACACACAGTCACACATACACAGACACAGACTCAAACACACGCACACACACACACACACACACACAAACACACACATGCACACAGACTCACATATATATGAATGTACATGGATACATAGATACATGTCTGTGTGCGTGTATTTTCATGTGGATGTTTGTGTGTGGAAATGTATTTGTGAGTGAGCCTACATAGCTTTATGATGTATTTGTTTATCGATTTCTGTCATTCACTGACTCATCGTTGCTAATTCTTATCTTCGGCTGATTTCAAAACGAGTCTGCGACCTTCTCTCATTGCACCAATCAAAAGTATTGCCTCTTGTTTCTGACCTTTTCTTTCTTTCTTTCTTTTTTTCACTTTCTCTCTTTCTCTTTCCTTCCTTCTTTCCTTCTCTCTTTCTTCCTTTCTTTCTTTCTTCCTTCCTTCTTTCTTTCTTTCTTTCTTTCTTTCTTTCTTTCTCCGACCTCTTTGACAGTCTAACTAATGATCCTTCCTCAAAATTATCAATGTCATCGTCGGTGCTGTCGTCATTCTCGGCTGCCTCTTTCTGACTTATAATAATTATTATCATCAACTTTATTTGTCGCCATCTACATCTGACTCTTCCTTCAACCCATCATCGTTGTCGTCATCATCATCATCATCATCATCATCATCATCATCATCATCATCATCATCGTCATCATCATCGTCGTCGTCGTCATCATTATCGTAACTACTAACTACAGAAACACCACCACTTCTTCAATGACATCATTGTTAAAATCTTCATCACCTTCACCATTCTCTTTGCAACGTGGTCCCAGAACAGGCTAAAGATGTGGCACATCCGGCGAAGAAATTTAGTGAAACTGCTTCAAGCAATTTCATTGGTTAACTCCATACTTTTGGTCCATTCGAGCAGAACTACTTAATCGGAATGAAATAAATGAGAACCATCATTAAATAAAATATATTTAAAAAAAACACACAGCACATCAAACATAATCAACGCAAACATTCACAGTTACAGACATTTATACATATACATTCACTAATGGGTTGCCTGTACAAATATCTGTACGACATTCGTATAGATTTGTTTAATATGCATGAAAGTAGAAATAGTTGCCGAGAAGACCAAAATACAGTGAATGCGCAATTTTCATATTTTCATGCAGACATATGTCTACGTATTTGCATGCATACAAGCATTCATCCACACACACATACACACACGTACATACTCGCATATATGCTTGTTCATGTGTGTATGTGTGCGTGTTTTCAATAGATGTGAATGCCCGTGCGCACGTGCATCGACACAATGCCTATAAAGTAGAGAGTTATGCACGTGTTTTCTTTTATTTTTTTACTGATTTCAGTCATTTGGCTGCGGTCATGCCGGAGCACCGGCTTAAAAGTTCTTTTAGTCGAACAAATCAATCCCAGGACTTACTCTTTTTAATCCTAGTATTTATTCTATCGGTCTCTTTCGGGGACGTAAACGCACTACTATCAGTTATCAAGCACAAAGCTATGGTCGGCCCAAAGTAAAAGACAGTTGCCCAAAGTACCACACAGGGAAACTGAACCCGGAACCATGTGGTTGGGAAGCATGCTTGTTACCACAGAGCCGTGTAAAGTTTTCACATATTTCTCATTACACTAGTATAATCAGCATAAAATATTTCTTTATTATCTTTTTTTATTATTCGTATAGTGTGCTGAACAAAATACAATATGTATTTTCTTCCCCTTTATGCTCTGAGTTCAAATCCGGGTGTATTTTCAAATTAGCCTTTTATCCTTTGCGGAACGACATTTCCAACCAAGTTCTAGGCTCGATGACATCGACTTCAAAATTGTTATTAGCGCGTCGAACAAAATGCTTAGTGGCATTTCTTCTACTAAGACTAAGTCCTTCCTCGATCAACCTTGCCTTATGCAAATGTACTTCAGATACACAGACAAACTGTGTTTGAAAAGTGCAATGAAAATGAAGTGCGAAAGTTTTGAATTCCTACTTATAAGTTTCCAACTGTCAGACAGGCAGCAATTACTCTGATTTGCCAGTCTGAAAATGGAGCAACTACATCTAGTCAAGCAGATCGTATCTTGATAGAGTATTTGTTAAACCAACGGATAAGTATGGTGTAGTGTGACGAGAATTCAATTTGCTCGGATATTCGGACCACGAATTGGTAATCAGCTTGGTTGACTTGAATAGAACTACTAGGCAAATACCCTGTTAGTAGGCCATCGTAACTGAGCAGTTTGCATCTTTTGCAACTTATAACCTCTATATTTCAACGAATGTTATTAGCTTTTCACATCACATTACGACTTCTAGTGAGAGCTACAGCTAGCCATCAACTCACCAGCGGCCTTCAACTATCATTTGAATTAGCACCCGCTCATCTCGAACTTTCAAGGACCTGATTGCAGATTTGTTGTCATATGTGCTTCTGAAACTCCAGGCCATCGACAGTTGTTGTCCCCTTGTGTTTTAGCGCACGGTCCTGACAATGCAGCCTCCGTTTAAGAAATATTCAAAGGCTTTTCTCTTCTATAGCTTGTCAGTTGCGATGGCATTACGAAACTCTTCTTCTAGATTTCTGTCCAATTCCCTTTCCAGTCTATATCTCGCTATCGGCAGCCTCAACACTCTCAACTTCCAAATGTTCAGAGTGCGATAAATTTTAGTTCACCTTCGTCCGCTGTTGTTTTCTTGAGAAGGGATTTCGATATCGCTGAGAAGAATTTTTTCCTTCTAACCTGTATTTGTTGTTTTGTGTTGTGACTCATTTTTATGCTATTTTCCTTTTTCCTTTCGTATTAAGTCTCTAATTATTTCATCCTCATCGCACGACAAAGCACAGCAATTCAGGTTAGTAGCGCTAGGAGACCAGGTGTTTACTCATTCAGTATTTTAATACTTTCTTTACTCTCCTCAGAGGTGCACTCGAAGTTGTGTCTCATCGTTCTCACAATTCTTCAGGGCATTCAGCGCTAAGTTGTATTTGACTCCTACAAATATAATAACTAGGTTTTCTACCCCGTACCATAGTCTCTTACTCTTCGTTTCAGGGGTTTAAACTGGAGAAAGTTCTGAGAAGGGTCTTTGGCTCGAGAGATCATTAGGACTTGCAGGCTTCCTGAAGCTTGCTTTGTCTGCTTTACCGCATTATATTATAAAAGTCACAAACAGTCATGAATCTACGCCTTGTTAAACATCTTTCATTGTATATCTGTTTCCTTGACTCATGTTCTGAGGAACAAAAACATATATAATAACTTCAGCCTGCGATTTGGCTGCATTTTCAGTTTTCCATGAACAGCAAGTAATACTATAGCGTTTCCCTTTTTTAATTGAGATTTCTTCTGGTATATCTTGGAGGGCATCTTATAGTCCTTGACATGAGGGAAAATATTGACCGTTTCCAATTCTTCGTAGGCATAGATATATAAATTTTCTCAAATGACAAAAATATCAGCTACAGAATTATCCTTTCTGTATTTCTTTCTTACAAGTGTGAAATGCTTATAAATTCTGTATGTTCAATAGCATTAAAAGAAGGTCTGTGCTCACACATCATCTATATTAATGGACCATAGATATTCTTCGTTGGCGTTTGACAAGGATAATTCTGTCCCGTCGATTTCAGGAAAATGTTTTCTCACATGAAGGTTTTGGGACCAATGGTAGAATATTGAAATGCATTGAACTATTATCAGGTTTATGTTGACTATTTCACCAAAACGTAGATATATATCTCAATTCTTTCTTCTTTGTATCATATTAACGTGAATATTTATGTTAAATATAGTGATAAAACTTGGATTTCAATAAATGCATCTTGCGAAAAGAAATAAAGATCGATTAATCAGAAATCTGCATTAGATAGAGGAATAATAGAGGACAGAGAAAATGTCCTATGAGGGGGAATAGTAATGCCAGTAAATGTTGTGTTCATTTAATTATATTTTGCTTTAATTATTGTGGTCATTGTACTTTTTTTTACTTATTTCTGTGTAAATATATATATGCACGATTGAATGCATGTGTACGTACACCTGTATATATATATATAATATATATATATATATATATATATATATATACGCGCGCACGAATACACACACACGCTCACACATACACACGCTCACACAAATATATACATATACATATATGTACATATGTAAGCACGTTCATAACTCTCACTCCTATTAACTGAAATTTCTAACCGTACTCATATATTATACTTATATGATCGATTCCGCTCCAAACTTGTAACCTTGACCTGCCTATGTTATGCTTGTGTCTCTTTGAAATATATTACATTTTTAAACACGTGAGCACATATGTATGTAAGAGCACTTGAGTATTGTAGGCTAGCAAATTTTTACCGAAGTTCATTTGCTGTTTTTTTGACCAGTGGTTATAAAAGAGGAGGTAAGGTATTCATAACCCGAGTCTGCAAATAACTGTTGATGAAAAATTAGATAAAGTAAATTTATTTGTATTTATAATTTCTTCTAGTCTTGCTTTTGCCTAAAAAAAGTCACTATTTTAAGAATATTTTTTAGATCTTACAACAACTTGTTAAGCCAAACTTTTAGTGTCGATGCATACTCAGACTTTTTATGGAAGTTATTCCAGAGACTTTCTTAATACTTTATGTTTCCAGAATAAAAATGCCAGAGGCCAAGAGTTAAGATTTGAATGAAGTTTCTAAAACCATTTATTCTATTTATGCTGCCATATTTTTATAGTATGGTCACAGTTGAAAGAGCAGTGTTCATGACTCTCTCTGTGTTTAGGATCTCCTAGAGTAGTGGGAAGGCAGGTTATACTTAAATCCGAGGAGTAACTTGAATTAATGTAAGAGAATGGCCACTACTAATGTAACCCAACGGTCAGGTGATGGTTAAAGTAGGAAAAGATATTTACGTCATATTTGAGCATTTCATCTCTTAAAATATTGAGGGATTATTAACTCGTACACGAAACTATTAGCGAATTTTGAAATTCAATAATTTCCAGTTGTGTTTATATATATATATATAGCTTGTTCTTTCCCACTCCCGTCCTATCACTCCATGTAGCTGTTGCTCCTGTTATTCTTTTGGATACTTATATTAAACTCACGGCAGCTTTGAACAAGTACAACTATGATCAAAGGCGTTAAGGTAGTGATTACCCCCTCTTAGATACGTATGGTCTGTATCAGATTTGATGGTGAGTTGGTTAATATTTCTAGCAAATGAAATGGATGCTGCAGGCAGCCTCCTTGGCGCATTTTGTTGATAAACTTAAGTAGTATAAATCTACTGTTTACACACTTATGTCTCGACATCTGCTATATAAAATTTTGTACTTAGGACAAAAATACTACTTGTAAACAGCAAGGCATAGTTTAAAACCTGTTAGCCAAGGCTAATTTGTACGCGGAGGCTCAAGTGAGGTAACCACAAAGTTCAGTTTTCATACTTCTCAGATTACGTTTCAACGTATTGTAATCTTTAGATTAGCAATAAACGAGGCATCTTGTACTCCTTTGACAGAAAAACAACTTTTTCTTTTCTTTCTTTGTTTCATTCTTTTGTTTTTCACTTCTTTAATTCATATACCTGTACATTTTCTATAAGGCTTCTCAACTTACAATTTTTTCTCTTTTTTTTTAGTTTATTATTGTTTTTGATAAATAAATATACTCGCATAACACATACAGAAACACGCTGGTGCAAAACACAAGTACATACACACACGCGCGCATGCGCACGGACATACACAGATACACACACACAAACACACACACTTATCTATATATGTGTGCGAGCATGTGCTTATGTATGGGTTTTGTGTCCGATGAAATAGATAAGCACAAGTGCGTGTGTGTTTGTGTGTGTGTGTGTGTGTATGCGTGTATGTGTGTGTGTGAGTAGTAGGAAAAAGGACAACAAAAACCAAGACAAGACGAGTATCTCAAGTCATTTGGAATATTTAATTAGAGTAGGTGAATTTGATGTAATGAATCAATTAATTAGTTAATTAACTAATTAATTATAGGGTGTCTTACAGCTGTTTCTGTTATTTCCCAAGTGATATGTTAGCACTGGCTATTCCGTCATCAGAGACAAGGTGAGTATGTATGGAAGTTCTTGACAGGGAAATTCATAGTTTATAAGGAATAAAATAGGAGATAAAAGAATAACGAGCAAAACAGTAGCTAGAAACATACAGACAGGAGAATAAAGTTCATGCACCATCTTCTTCCAGAGGTTGGTCTGTACTTCTGTGAAAGTCCTTAATTACAATCCCAGGTAAATCCTTGCAGTAATTTGGCAGTATTTTGAATGTTGCGTTCATGTTGAAGGAATAGATCAAATAGTTACCTAGTATGAAAATGGTCCACGTGAGTATAAAGAGAGAAAAAGACAGACATCATGATAGACAGATATTGGGTGTAAGTGAATAGAAGAGAGAGGAGAAAGAGAGAAAAGAAAGGAAGGAAGGAATGAGGGCGTGAGTAAAATCAAAGTCGAAGATCAAAAATAAAAATAAAGATAAGATGCCAGTATCATTCCTTGTTAGAGGTTCGGAGTGAAGAGGTTAGGCATTAAGGTTTTGGTAAAGCGAGAAGGAGGACAATTACGGCTATTAATTAAATAGATGAATTCTAGGTTCGGTCAGGTCAGAAAAAATATTTATTCAAGTGGTCAGTAAGGATAGCTAAAAATACACGCCTAACTCCCTTAGGAAGTATATATAAGATTAAAAATACAATTAAATAGATAAAAGATTAAAAAAGGAATAAAAAATTAAGAATTAAGAATTAATTAAAAATTAAATATTAAAAAAGCTTATTGCAGCTAGCTAGATTCTAAGATACTTATGCTGATAGATGAAAGAGAAAAAGCGTACGTATATTGTAACGACCGTGGATGTATTTAAGCAAGTTTTATGTGTGTTGATTTTGCTTGCATTTAGACCTATGGAAGAATCTGAAGGTACGGTAGAACTTAGAGAATGCTTCGTGCTGTTTATTGAGTAATTGTGGAGAATCTTGAATTAATATTTGGAGGGAATTCTTTCAGGCAGAGTGCACACGTGGGGCGCTGGACTTGGTATGGGACACCATAATCTATTATGGCCCAGGATATCCTATATGGTATTTTTCTATTTTATCAGATGGTGTATATGATTGGCTAGGGACGTGGATTTGCTTTACTCCTCATATTTAAATGAGTTCAAGTGTGCAGAATATCTCTGTTCAAAATTAATAGTAGACCCGATGTAGTGGATAGTAGAATTGTGCAATATGTTGCGTTCAATACATTTATATACCATGTTAAAACTTCTGCAATGGGCTTGTAGCAGGCTTTCCGTCCGAGACCGGCAGCTGCAGATATCTGTCTTACGTGGATTAGTTGTGGAAAGGAATTATGCTGTACTTTTATTGGACAAGCTAAAGTTTAGGGTGGTATTAGGGGATTGGCTCTTATCATTATTATTATTATTATTATTATTATTATTATTATTATTATTATTATTATTATTATGTTTTTTCCTTCTTTCTTCAAATTTTCTTCTGTTTCTCGCCGAGTGTTTTCCATACACCTAGAGCAGAGAAGCTCATTGTATGCATTCCCAGATTACACACGCAAATTCACAGATAAAATATGCATTTAAAAATTAATAAATTAATAAATAAATTCATGGATGGATGTTGTTTTCACAGCGATAATACTCTTCTCAGTACATGAGCCGTTCCAGTTACTACGATTTTTTGCACTTCCTGTAGGGATGGTAAGCCTGGAATCATTTTCAAATAGGTTTCAGTAACTTTTCTTTATCATTCCTAGAGATCCTACAATCACTGGTGCTGTAGTCGCCTTGAGATGCCACATTTTTTTCTATTTCTATTAGCAGGTCTTTATATTTACTAATCTTGTCAAATTCTTTCGCCGCTTTATTGTGATCGCAAGGGATAATCATGTCAATTAATAAACACATCTTTTTTGTCTGATCTTTAATGATAATATCCGGTTATTATTATTATTATTATTATTATTATTATTATTATTATTATTATTATTATTATTATTATTATTATTATTATTATTACTATTATTATGATTATTATTATTATTATTATTATTATGATTATTATTATTACTTTTATTATTATTATTATTATTATTATTATTATTATTATTATTATTATTATTATTATTATGATTATTATTATTATTATTATTATTATTATTATTATATGATTATTATTATTATTATTATTATTATTATTATTATTATTATTATTTCTCTTTATTACAAACTTCTGGAGTCTTACATGCGTTGGAGCTCCTGGAGTCTCACATGCGTTGCGGGTTTGCTACCCGCAGCCTTCGGTACCATGCTATCCATTCTTTTCAGCTATCTAATACATTCCTAATTATTCTAGACGTGCCAAGGAGGCAAACCTGTTGTAAGAGTTCTACTGGGTACTCTATTTCAATTTCTTTTATATTCCCCTTGATGCCTTCCGATATTGTTCCCAAGGACTCAACAATAATTGGCGCTCTCTTCACCTTCTTCATTTTCCATAGCCGGGCTATTTTGTACTTAAGAGGGTTGTATTTATCTATCTTTTCGCTTGCCTTCTTGACTATTCGTGGCTGAAAAGGCATGCAACATCAACTATATAGCATAAGTGGTGTATCTTGTCCACCAGCACTAGGTCCGGTCTGTTATGCTCTAGCACCTGATCTGTTTGGGTGAAAATTTCAGGGACGTTTGGCCTCATGACTGTCACGAACCGATTAGATTTTAGGATCGATACGGTACCGGACAAGGATTCTGGATTAATTTTCCTGTTTTTTTTTTTACTTAATTTTTGAGAGTGGTTGTGTTCATTTTTAGGATTCCCGTTTGCGAGAACAGTTTATTTAAGATATTCTCCTTTTAAAAATCATCTCTGACTAATCCTTGAAAGGAAATTGGTGTTACCTTGGCGGAGGTTTGCGCTTTTGTTGTTGTTGTTGTTGTTCTTCTTCTTCTTCTTCTTCTTCTTCTTCTTATTATTATTATTATTATTATTATTATTATTATTATCATTATTATTATTATTATTATTATTATTATTATTATCATTATTATTATTATTATTATTATTATTATTATTATTCAGTAGTTTTATTTTTATAGCGTGCTTTCACTTCACTACCGAGCGCAGCTCTGTGTGCCTTGGGTATGTGCTTATTATTATTATTATTATTATTATTATTATTATTATTATTATTATTATTATTATTATCATATGCTCTCAACAGATTTGACTGTTGGAAAAGAAAAGAATCATAACATCGGTCTACAACATGTATCCTTAGAAGCCAAGAACCCTCCTATTGGGTTACAGCAATTAACCGTAGATACCAAGAACCCTCCTAAGTATCCTCAATTATACTAAACCGACTTTATGCCTATTTATTCAATCCATTTGTTCAAATCTTTAGGGATGCACCTATAATGCACCTAATGCACCTATAACTACTGAGATACATTTTATCCGCACTTTCCATAGTCTCTTTTTTCTATGCCTCTCATATTAATTTTTTCATCACTTGGGACTGCAAAATCAATTATCTCGAACCTTCTACTGTCTTTATCTACTACTACCAAATCAGGCCTTCTGTCAGTCTGAATTTTAAGGTCCAACAACAACTTACTTTCTAGTACTTTACTAGGTTCGTGCTCATATCATTTTTATCAGTATGTTCAAATCCTAGCTTTCTACATAGCTCCCAGTGGATTGCTCTCCCTCGATTGTCATGTATTTTCTTGTATTCTTTCTGTGCCAGCATGCTACATTCACTTACTATATGAGTAACGCTTTCCTCTTTTAATTTGCATAACCTACATTGAGAATCTACTTGGTTTTTGTCTATCTTGGCTCTTATCTATTTAAATCATAATACTTGATCTTGTTCAGCTATTAGCAAACTTTCTGTCTCCCTCTTCAGTTTTCCCTTCTGCAATCGTAACCATTTCCCACTACTGCTATTTGCTGAAAATATCTTTGGGAATCTACCATGCAATGCTTTCTCCAGCCTGTCAATTCGGCATTTTTCCTAACACTTTACACATTAATGCACTAGTTGATCTTAGATCTGGCTGCTTCTCACTCACTACTTCTTTCGTCACTTTCTCCACTTATACCGCATCTCCAATATGATTGACTGGCTTATCCCAAGTATTACTCCAGAACTTTCTAGCTCCTTCTACATTACGTTTTCCATCTTCATCTTTAGTACTTCGTTCTTCACTATTTATTTGGTTATAAAATTGTCTGTCTCAAATAATCTATTCTGTTGACACTGATCTATTCTTTTCTGATATCTGAACATCTTACCTGCTACTGCTATGATACACTGTTTCAACTCTTCTATTACTGTCCCAAATCTTTTCTCATCGACAAAGTATCTTTTCTCAGGGGAAGATTTGTATCTTGTGTTTCCTAACTTGTTTGTTTTTCAGGCTTCTATTCTACTCAGATTTTGTCTTAAAGTCTTCACTTTAACTTGTAGTCTCTTTTTCCACATTTGCTCTTTTTTAATCTTTCTCTGTAAGAAATCTAATATTCTGTTAACTACTACCCCGCTGTATAGATCTATAAGTTAGTGTCTCCTATATTTTTAGAATCTATCCTACTGATCACAGAATCTACCTTTCTAGTAATTTCTAACAGCTTTCTTCTCTTGGTGCCATTTAATGCTGGCAATCTTTTTCTTACTTTACACATTACATCCTGCAGCTCATCTAATATCTTCTGAACTTCCTCACTTAAACCACTTAAGTCGTTGGTGCCGGTTGTCCCTTCCTTATTGCTAGTGCTATTATTTTTTTCCTCTAGCTCCTTCTTTGGTTTGTTCTTTGTCTTTCCCACTGCCTGGGTTTTCTTTTCCAGTTCTCTTGTGATCTCTTCTACTTCCATTTCTTCTCTTAACATTATTAGCTTGATCAAATAATCTCTGCTCAGTTACTTTAAAAACACATTTCTCTACCCAAAGTATTAACATTCGTTTTCTATAGCCCCATCTTTTAGGTTCATTTTCTAAACAGCACTGAATCACTATTCTGTTTTCTTCGCTGGTCCACTTCCCACTCCTTGCTCTATTACCTGCGGAAACTGTATTAAGATAATAGCTGTACTCAGTCTGCATCTATACTGAACCACTGCCGAGCGAGAGGCCTTCCCTTAAAAGTCCAGCTTCATTTTTTCTGTTACCTCCGCAGTTTCTTCGGAAACTCCTATCTCTCATAAACTGAGTTAAGGTAACTTTCGTCACCATCGTCACCAGCACTGTTATTTTTCGGCATAAGAAAGCTTGAAGCAACTTTCTATTGCATTATTTCTTGCACATTTGTTCTGGTGGGATGTGTGTGTGCTGCATTTTATTTTGGGGTAGGGGGATACTGTATTGTGTCAGTTCATTTTGTTATGGGGTTTGGTTTGAGTCTTCTGTTGCATTAGTTTTTATATTGTATGTTGTTTTGCAGCGCAGGTTGTATTCTTCTGTCGGGTATCGGTGGCAGATGTGTGTTTTGTTAATTTTGTTAGGCATTTACAGTAAGAGTTTATTCTTGTATGCTTTTTGGAGGTGTGTTGCATAGTAGTGTGTATGTATAACTCATAAACCAACTATTTTGTAGTATTTATGATTGTCCGCCGTTCTTTATCTTTTGGTTGGTTTTGCTATGGGATTCATTAATTATTATTATTGAGTGAGAGAGCAGTGCATGCCATCAAAGTGACACTGGGGTAAAATATACGAAGCCCAATATACCCATCATGACTACCCGTCTGATAAAGGTACACCAGGCACATGCATCACAACCATATGTGCGCGTAATGGTGATCTCATATCAAGATAAACAGCACATGACCTTGCAGGTGGGGCCCAGTTAGAATTTTCTTCAGGTTGAGTAGCCCATCCCGCTCAAAAGGTCCCTGAATAAGGGTTGTTTAAGGATGTTGAAAGAACCACCCATGTTTCCAGAGGTGAATTATTCAAACCCCAAAGAATCCCTCTCAACACATGGCTATGATGCTCCCCCACTACTTCTGCTCGTGATCAGAGATGCACATATCGTCAGCCACTAAGGGACATGCTCAACTGGTTAAGGTCAAACAACTGACAAGCAAATCTGTGGTATTGAGCATAATATTTGCTGTAGCCCATCTCTTATACCAAGATATTATTATTATTATTATTATTATTATTATTATTATTATTATTATTATTATTATTATTATTATTATTATTATTATCATTATTGTTGTTGTTATAGTTATTATTGTTATTATTATCGTTATTTTTATTACCATCTTTCAATTCTGTTCTCTTTACTTCCCGTGTGTCTTCCTGACACCTAGGGCAGAGAAACGCACTGTATATATTTGTAGGCCATTAAAATAAATACACCAGATTGTTCATTTACACAGTCATGTGATAGAGAAAAATAGGAAGAAAGACAGAGAGAAAAAGGAAAAATAAAAAATATAAAAGTAAACAAAGAATATAAAAGGCAAAAAGGGAAATAAAATTCACAGTGACAGGGCTCTTCTCAGTATGTGTGATGTACCAGTTAAGACAATCTTCTGCACTTACTGCAAGGGTGGTAATCCAGGGATCATTTTAACATAATTTTCAGTTCCTTTTTTGATCATTCCAAGTGCTCATGCAATCATTGGTATTGTAACCATCTTGAGATGCTAATATTTGCTCTTACTATTGTGTAGTACAATTAAACGTTGTTTAGTTTCGACTTTGGTCTTATACTTGAAACAATCACAAAAATGTAAGGGTTGAAAGGGATAGTAGGAGAAAGAGAAACAGCTTGGTGTGTAGACTAAATTCTACACATCTACAAATAGGTTCGGCAGATGATGAAAAGAAGATCAGCGGCTTCACATTCCTATGCGATCAGGAGACAAAAGAAGCGCCACGCCCTTGCGCTCAGCAGAGGGCAATATATAGAGTTGATTTCAATTGGGGCAGTTCTAGTGTACCCATGATACTTTCTCCATACAACCCTATCAGTTGAAATTCTTCACTCAGTAGCCTATTGTAAGGCCTGGGCCTGGGATTTCTTACTTTATATTGCTTTTGGCAGACGTGCTGGCAGTCTTTCTCAAGCTCTCTTCGCCATACAGTTTGTTGAGAATATCATTTGATCTCCAGTGGCTCTCAACCTGATATTTTATTGTGGAGGCTTTCACAGAGACTGAACCTTACGGATTGAAGTTGCGATAAATTGACTTAGCCATTAAGTTATTGAAGATTTGCCGTTTATAAAATGTAGTACTAACTATATTTTAGTTAGAGCAGTTTGGAGTTTAAATCTTTGAATCTTGTATCATTAAATCGTCTCTCTAGTTCCTTTCTGACATCTTTCTGATGACGTGGGAAGTTGTTCTCTGTGCTACATTTCAAGAATACAACGATCTATGATATACTTTTTGGAGGAATAAAATTTTGTTTTGTAAGTTACATGCCCATGCTGGTTCAGGCTTTCTGGGTGAATCTCCTTTGCATAGGTTCAGCTTTTTGCGATACAGAAGAAATTTGATGACTGAGACATATATTAAAAGGTTAATGGCTTCGTAGATTGTTTTCATATCTATAGACTGTATAGCCTTCAGATATTTCTTAGGCATTTCATTAAGTGTCTCTGGATATAATTTACCAAGTTCTTACATTATTCTGCTATTGCCTGGTTTGGCATTCAAATTAATGTTGCGGACCTCTTAAAGCATATCGTCTCAGATCAGTTGTAAGGTATCAACAAGCTTTCGGGTTCTTTTTGTACAGTATAGATATAGATTTCAGCTATACTGTTGGCGTATGATTAATGAATGTACGTATGTAAGTATGTATGTGCTTGTTAATGTGTGCATGTATATATAATATATATATATATATATATTATATATATATATATTATATATATATATATATATATACATATATATATATATAATATGTAAATATGTGTGTGCGCGTATGTATCAGTTATGTATGTATATGTATATATATATATATAATATATATATATATATATATATATATATATATATATATATATACATATATATATATATATTATATATATATATATATGTATATATATATATATATATATATATATATATATATATATATATATATATATATATATTAATATATATATATGTATATATATGAATGCCTTTCTGAGTATGCGTATGTGTGTATGTCCGTATGTATATGTATGCATATATGTATGAATGGAACTTTGATACTGAATATACTTGTATGTAAGTACCTATGTTTATGTTTCTATCGTTTTATGCGCATAATATCTATGCAGTTTTACATATGTATATGCGTACTCATTTATGCATGGTAGCGTTCATACTTGCATGTATGTGTTTATGCATGCATATATGTATGTATGTATGTATGTGTGTATGTATGGACGCCTAGGTATAAGCAGACAAACCACATAACTAATGTAAATTTAGGTCAGTCGATCGTGGATAGACAAGATAAAATATCTGACATAAATTTCATCAGATTTTTCTTGTTTACCTTGTTTTCAATTTATCGCCATTTTGTTTCATTTTCTCGTACAGCAGAAGAAAGCTAGGGAGGAGATCATCGCGAGAGAGAGAGGGAGAGAGAGAGAGAGAGAAAGAAAGAGAGAAGGAGAGGGATCGAGAGTGAGAGGGATAGTAAAAGAGAAAAAGTAAGACAGAATATATACTGGTAAGTAACATCAGCATGTATGTATGTGTGTATTTATTCTATATATATGTGTATATGTCTCTGTATGTATATATACATATCTGTATATGTATGTATATATGTATATGTATACATACACACACACACACACACACACTCACACATATGTATGTATGTATATGTATCTGTATGTACATACACATATATCTGTATGCATATATACATACATATATATGTTTCGAATGCGAGAAAAAGAGGGTGAGGGACAGGGGGAGAAGGACAGGGTCATCAGTGACACTGCAGTTCGTATTAAGACAAAAGCTGTGCAAAGGAGTGCGAGTGTTAACAAATATTAAATTGTGAGGAAAGGAGTTGTCTAATTCATATCAACCTCTTCATTCTCTTCTCGAATACACAATTCAGCCCCTTTCTCTCACCATCTCTCTCCCTCTCTCTTAGTCTCTGTCTCCTTTTTCACTCTCTTCCACTCTCTTTCTCTCTCTCTCTCTCTCTCTTTCTCTTTGATTGTCAATGTCGCGTTACCGTTCTATTCCTCCTTGTCGCTTTTTACTTATCTCACTCACCTTATCTCTCACTACCGCTTTATTTGCAATATTGCTCAACTCACCTTTATATATTGCAGGTTCTCATTACACACGTACACACACGCACACTCACACACACTCGCATATCTCAAACACCAGAATTTCTCGCCCTCTCATATTTTTGCCTCAGTCTTCGTTTGTCGTATGAGATCCCTTTCTATCACTCTTGCTTCTCTCGCCCTCCCTCTCCGTCTCTCTCTCCTGCACACCTCTACCCGTTCCTTCTAATTTTGCCCCAATTGTGCTTCTTAATGTTTACGTTTTCAGCATTTTCTTCCTTCTACATCTTTTCGTAATAGTCTTCTCGTGATCTACAACTTCTCGTAATAATCTTCCCTCATTTCAAAAACCTATTTAGTACCTATCTATCTATCTATCTATCTATCTATCTATCTATCTATCTATCTATCATCTATCTATCTATCTATCTATCTATCTATCTATCTATCTATCTATCTATCTATCTATCTGTCTGTCTGTCTACATATCTATCTATCTATCTATCTATCTATATCTATCTATCTATCTATCTATCTATCTATCTATATGTCTGTCTGTCTACATATATTTCTTTCTATCTACCTGGCTATCTATCTATCTATACATGTATATAAATATATATGTCAGTATGTCTGTCTAACTATCTACTAATCTTCCTACCTTCCTAGCTAATTAGATAACTAGATTAACATGTATCTCAGTCTCAGCTTGTCTGTCTGTCTCTCTCTATATATATGTGCGTGTGTGCGTGCGTATGTGTGTTTATGTATGTACCACTCTATATATAGAGAGCAATAGGCCCAACTTTCTCTTTCTCTCTCGAAGTTTCCATTTTTACATAACTCCCCACCCTCACGCTTTCCATCCACCTGTCTGTCTGTCTCTCTTCTACTGTCTGCCTTTAATTTTAGTCTGGATATACCATTCCGTACTTTTCCCTCTCTTCATTTCTCTAATTCTCTCTTAACCTCATTTATATTTGCATTGTTACAGTGATAGTTATACTACCGTTGATTTTGTATGATCGTATACAGATGTTAAACACATGCACACACACACGAGCGCATTCACGCACGCACGTACGCACGCACTCACGCACATACATGCGCTCACTTTGGCTAAACCTGCAGACACTCACATACACATATACATTAGCATAAACACTCATAGGTATACAAATAATGCTAATATCCTATGACCTATATAGCTTTAGCATTCTCTCAGTTTCTGTTTTTCTGTCTGGTTGTCAGTCTCTCTATCTCTCGATGTATGTATATATATGTATATATATGCGTGTGTGTGTGTGTATACACACATATATATGTATATAATGTATATACTTACACACACACACACACGCACACACACATATATATATGTGTATATATATATATATATATATATATATATAGGGTAAATAAAGGGTGCTGCAAATTTTGCTAAACCCTAATTATAATATTCTCATAATTATAGAATGATTGTGTGTGTGTGTAAGTGTGTGTGTGTGTGTGTGTATGTATGTATGTATGTATGTATGTATGTATGTATGTATGTATGTATGTATATATATATATATATATATATATATATATATTATATATATATATATATATATATATATATATATAATATATATATATATATATATATATATATACAATGAAATTTAAAATTTACAACCTGAGGTTCTAATGAATCCTTACAACTTATGTTATCATATAGGCTCTACCGAAAATAGGATTAAATTCAGGGGGTCTAACCACCTACAGAGTTTTAAGAATAGACAAAATACTCCACCGGATTAAGTAAGTTCATATGGGATTTAAAAGATGGGATATTATTTGTTCTACAAGTTCTTATAACATCTCGAATAAGAGATATGAATTGTCTACCGAAGAAACGTTTAGAATCCTCACTTTTTAACTTAACTTACGAAAAGAAAAACAATTTCTTGTATTCATGCAGCGAAACATGCGTTCTCTAAATTTAAATAAAAAAAATATAAGATAATTAATTATATTACTGGATAACATACCTATAAAATATACTATTAATAATAAACTGAAATTAATACGTCCGCTTTTACTTCAAGAAAATTTCTGAAACTTTTGGATTCATTAACTCTTCTATTGTTATTCACTTCCACCTGTGTATTTACACATACGTAAATAATAATGACTATAACACTTAAACTGCACATTATTTTTGGCTCCATGACCTTAAATTAATCACCATCATTTAACCTTTACT
Source organism: Octopus sinensis (assembly GCF_006345805.1). Taxonomy (NCBI): domain Eukaryota; kingdom Metazoa; phylum Mollusca; class Cephalopoda; order Octopoda; family Octopodidae; genus Octopus; species Octopus sinensis. The sequence goes on from NC_042997.1 coordinate 69,062,254, forward strand.
TAGAAATACTTAATATCATTAACCACATACATATTTAATAGTCATTTACCTGCATAAGAAATTGAAATTAATGTGTCCATTTATTGGATGCTTTTTTGCCGAACCCTTTGGAGCTATTATTTTCATTCAAACAATGCTTTTCTTCCCATATATTCATACATAAATATAACACCGACTATACAACGTATACTACACAATATTGCTGCCTTAATTTCCTTACATAAATAACTACATTTTAACGTATTTTTATAAACTAATTTGAAAGCAGTATAATTTATATAAATGTGTGATTATATGCATAATGTATGTACCTATGTGTGGGTATGGGTGTATCTCTCTTTTAATCTTTTACTATTTTAAATGTTTCAATCATTTTGACTGCGGTCATGCTGGAGGGAGTACCACCTTTAGTCGAACAAATCGACCACGGAACTTATTCTTTGTAAGCCTAATACTTATTCTATCGATCTCTTTTGCCGATTGCTAGCTTACGGGAGTCAAACACACCAACATCGGTTGTCAAGCGATGGTTCCGGACAAACACAGACACACAAACATATATATATATATATATATATATATATATATATACTTACACATACGTACATACATACCTATGCCTAATGTGACAGCGTGTGTACCGTTGGCGGTTTTTTTCCTCTGTCTTCCCTTCTCTGGATCTTTCCTTCTCCTATGTTTCCGACGAAGAGCTCCGCTCGAAACATTAAACCATCCTTCTTTCCTTCTTTCCTGAGTGTCCAATAATACTATATTTGTTCCACGTCCTCGCGTTGTTGTGTTTTTTGTGCTTTCATGTTTGGATTAACTACATATATATATATATATAAATATATATATATATACGACGGGTTTCTTTCAGTTTCCGTCTGCCAAATTCACTCACAAGGCTTTAGTCGGCCCGAAACTGCAATAGAAGACACTGGCCCAAGATGACATGCAATAGGATTGAACCCGGGACCATGTGGATGGTAAGTGCGAGCTATTTACCTAGTGTAATTACGTACACAACTTTGTATACGCATGCGCGCGCATTTATGTACATTTATGCATAGGTATGTATGTACGTATGTGTAAGTATGTATATGTGTATTTATGCAAGAATGTATATATATGTATGTATGAATATACATATATATATATATATATATATATATATATATTATATATATATATATATATATAAATAGGTGAATGAATTATCCTATGTTTATCGTCAGCATGGAAAATTCGTTGAACCGAGTCGTAGATTGGTTTACTTCTATTACTGATAAGTCCAACACTAAATTTATCCAATTCGATATATCTAGTTTCTATTCTTCAATCAACCCTATTATACTTAATAAGGCCCTATGGCACGCACACAATAAGGCAGGCCTCTTCAGGGAGGAAATTAATGTGATATTGCCTGCTAGGAAATCTTTCATCCAGTTCGATAGCAAGTTGTGGGTCCGTAGAGATGCTCCTAATGCGTTTGATGTACTAATGGGAAGTACAGACAGCGCCCAGATAGCCGATTTGGTCGGAATTTATATTCTTTATGAAATGGCCGACCAATTCCCGGACATCTGTGGAGGTCTTTATCGCGACGATTGTCTGCTTTACCTCCAATACGTTTCGAATCAAAATATACAGAAGGTTAAGAACAGATTAGTTAAGTTTTTTAGTAGAATGGGCTTGCGCATCGTTTTTGACGATGAATTAACTAAAACCAACTTCTTAGACATTACCCTCAATTTGCAGAATAACTCATGCTTCCCTTATCATAAACCTTCCACAAATCTTAAGTATATTAGCCTTTACAGTAATCATGCCAGGCCAGTTACCGATAATTTGGTCAAAAACATATCTTTGAGACTGTCTAAAATATCTGCCAATGTCGACATCTTTAACCAAAAGGCAGACTTCTATAACGCCGCCTTGTTAAAAGCCGGTTATAAGGAGAAAGTGTCATACATCGATTTAGCTCATTCTAAACCAACATCTGCTTCTCCAGATAGAAAAGTTACTCGTAATAGGAATAGTGATTTCAATTCTAATAGTGCCAGCAACCCTGTACATAACATAAATTCTTTACGGACTAAGGGAGGTAAGCGCCATTCAACCCCAAATTTCCAACCCAGAAATTTTCCCCTTACTTTCACAAATAACACTAAGTACAATTCAAAGGCCACAAAAAACTGTATCTGGTTCGTAATACCTTTCGGAAAACAAATTAAATCGAACCTTCCCTTGCAGTTCTGTGAAGCCGTTGCTAGGAACTTTCCCAGAAATTCTAGATATCATTCTATTATCAATTCCCACATAGTTAGAATCGCTTTCTCTAACACTAGAAATCTTTCACAAATTATATCTTCTCACAATACCAAGCTGCTAAACAAAGATTCTTCACCCGGGAGTTCCAACAGTAATCTTGCTAATTCCAACCCATCTTACAATCATAATAATAGGAATAGTATTAATAGTAATAGCATTGGTAGCAGCGATAGTGTTAACAATGATAACATTAATAATAGTATTAGTCGTGTTGATAACAATGGTAATGTTGATGGTAATAACAATAACGGTATTATTGTTGGTGGTATTACTGGTTGTATTACCATTAATAATACTAATGATAATAGGAATAGTGTAGTTGTTGGCGCTAATAATAATAGTAACAACAATCATAGCAATAAAAACTTCGTTTCGATCTCGGAGGACAACCCCAACAGAATTAAATTTTTGTCTAGTAATTCTAAGATTAAGTATTCTATTTACCAGTGTAGAATTTCTTCCGGTACCGATATCTTCTTCTATATAGGAGCGTCCACTTCCCAGTTATCCAAGAGAATTTCAAACCATTATTCAACATTCAGGGATAGTAAAAAAACAACATAGTACAGGGCTAAGTAAATTAGTTTGGCGTCTTAAAGACAACAATATAAATTTCAAGTTAGATTGGTTCATACTGTCTGTATCCTTTCCTTAAGGAAAGGATACAGATAAGAGCAGGAGATTTTGTAACATTTGCAACTCTGAACTCTTCCATATTCTCTTCTCTAAGGTTCCCCTTGTAAACACACTCATAGAAAAATCATACAAATGTAAACACTGGCAGAAACATACTTTTTACTCATATAAATGATTACGATAGTCATTGTGGTTGGAACAATTAGCTTAACGTTCACTCCACTTCAATAGCGAAATTCTTTCCTAAGCCTTCGAACATTCTTTCAATCAACGTACCCTTCCCTCTCCACTTGTTCCCTACCTATTATTCCTTTAACCCTTCTCTTCCTACTATCTATCTTTGACGTCAATTCTTCTAACGGTTTTTTTAAAAACACTCATTATCGTTTTGTTTATCACGTAGGCAGTCATCAAAATTTTTATTTGTCTTGTCGAGAGAGGCTCCCTTTCTTTCCTGATGAGAAGATTGCATAATGCACCCTTTATTCCTTTGGAATGAAACCATGTTGTCTTCGAAACATATGTCGAGAGTAAAGGAAATTTGTTAACATCTTCGTTCGACTCCATTCTTTCATTTAAATATATATATAAATATATATATATATATATATATATATAGTAGTAACAGAAAACAGGAATTTCGATTATCCCCACGTGGTGAGTTGCAATGCATATAAGAAATTAAGAAAGGAAAATACGCACACTTACATAGTTTTAATATAATTCTTAATATATCGACCGGTTTCGCTTTCGCTATTCATGATATAATGTTTTACTTATTTGAATATATATTTTTTCTTAAGAAGAAATTTGATCCATGTTGTGTGTGATGAAATTCACGAGTGAACGACTTCACAAGTAGATAAATAAAGGGAGGTAATTGGTTGTTGTTATTATTGTTATTGTTGTGGGTTAGGGAGATAACTGTTCAGATTTCGGTAATGGGTGGGGATTATATATGTGTACAGACAGAGAGAAGTTTCAAAAACCTTGTTTAGTAGGGGATTTACGTACAGTGATGTAATCGTGTATTTAAATGTGTAAAAAGATAAAAGTTGGTTATGCGTGCCTATTAAGACGCATATGTATATATGCGTGTATATATGTATATGTATGTATGCATATATATGCATGTATATATATCTATATATATGTATGTGAACAAACAAGCGTATTTGCGCATGCATGTATGTATGTATGCAAGTGTGTCTGAGTATGTATGTATCTGAAGAACCGTTATGACTAGATACATTTCCTTTTGGGAATGCTATTGTGTATAACGCACTAGTTTAAAATTTCCTTAACCAAGGGACATTCATTGATTGATTTTGGATCTGTATTTTTTGTATCTACACATTTTGTACATATATATTTCCCATAATCGGATATTCTACTTCTGTTATTTACTTTACATTTATATTATATTTTTAAAACTTTCTTAATTTTATTTTATTTCCACTTTTACTTAATTTACTTTTCATTTTATTATATCTTATTCTTCACTCTACCTTATTGCCCATTATATTCTAACTGATCTGTTAACCCTTCACCCACACATATCAATAAAATATAACTCCTTATTTAGTCTGCTTGCATGAACGGAAGGGTCCATATGATATAACTCAATGTATATCTTTCTCTGATGAAATTATGTACATAATATATAAATGCAAATTTAAAGCATAAATATGTTTTTACCATTCGAGCACTAATGGAAACGGCTCTAAGAAGTAAAGATTACCAATTTTTTAATAATGAATAATTATTATTATCTTAACTCTCTATTTTCTTTCCTTCATTTAACTGAACATGAATTTTAAATATATATATATATATATATTCTTTTATTTGTGTCAGTCATTTGACTGCAGCCATGCTGGTGCACAGCCCTTATAAATATATATATATATATATATATAATATATATATATATATATATATATATATATATATATATATATATATATATACGACGACGAGCTTGTTTCATTTTCCGTCTACCAAATCCACTCACAAGGCTTTGGTCGACCCGGGGCTATAGTAGAAGACACTTGCCCAAGATGCCACGCAATGGGACTGAAGCCGCAACCATGTGGTTGGTAAGCAAGCTAGGTATCACACGCCTATATGTGTGTATGTATGTATGTATGTATATGTGTGTGTGTGTGTGTATACATGCATATATGGATACTGGACGTCACTATCGGTGTAAATAACATGAAATACGTAAACAAGGAGAAAAACTGGAAAACAGGACAAGTAAACACAGAGAAATGACCCTTCGTCTATTGTCCGCTGTCTGTCTACTCCTCATTTCGAGCATTCAACAACAATATGATTCTTCAGTTCTTCAGAGACAGTTGCTCCCACAAATTCTAAAATAAAATTTAGGATGTATGGAGGGTCAATGTTGGGAACCAAAAAATGACAGTGGAGACATACAAGGAAACCTAATGAAAACAAACATGGATGGTCATTAGCCCAGAATGAGAGAAAAATAGTGAAAAAGAGCAATAGTGAAAAATAGCAAAAGAGAGAGAGAGAGAGAGAGAGAGAGAGAGAAATGCATGTGCTCTTTTTTTTGCTCTTTTTTTACCATTTTTCTCTGATCATGACATTTCCACATTTACCCTTTTTCCTTTTTCCTCCTTTTCTACTTTCGTTAATGTATCTTATAGCCAAATTTTAGTACTATCGGCTATTGATGAATCTTTCTTTCACTTTCTTGAAACTTCAAATGGGAGTTTATCAAGAGGAAGTTTATCAAGTTATTAACATTTCCAGCACCATCCCCACCGAACGGATACAGAGTGGTGCTGGTGGGGGAGGGGGAGAAGATAACTAGTGTCAGCACCTAAATGTAAATATGTTGCAAAGAATGAAGGCATGGAAATTCGTCCTAACAATGCATTATCCTGTAGTGATGGGTTTTTATCATGACAGGGTTGACTGATTTACTTTCAGTTTGACTGTTTTAAAACAGGCCTGTGTGTTTTGAAGCTTGTTTTGGATTATATATCTTGTATAGAAGTACGGGAGTGGCGGGATCTCCCCCTTTATATTTCTACTTACTTTTTTTCAGGTATTGTAGTTATATTTGTGGTTTTACCAATAGATATTAAATGTAAAACTGGAAGCGAAATATGATGTTCCCAGGTTTATATCAGAATACAGTTTTAGGGTTCTGCAGATTTTACTTTTCCATTTATAAGTTGGCTACCCTGCATTCTGAATCAGTATTCTTTACCTCCAGAATTTGTAAGCAGCAAACGTAAGAATTGTTTATAACGAATGAAAGAATTGTTTAAGGCAAACTAAGTTGTGTTTTCAATTTTATATTTTTATTAATCATTCAATTTATTTTCTTGCTTCTCATTATAATGAGCAAAGAAAAAACAAGGTTGTACCAGCAAAAATTCCGAAAGGAATGGCTTAAGATGCTAGCGTTTACTAAGTGGTTGTTTTAAGTACCTAGTGACCAGTCTGAAGCAAATTGCAGATATTGCAGATGTAAAATGTTGGCAAAGTATTCTCTTTTAGTAAGCCACCGTGATGCTTAGAAACACAAAGCATCAACTCCACAGCAAATGATTCCTCTTACTAATTTTATTAAAACCAAAAATGACAAGACATCTAAGCTTGAAGCAAATTTAGCAATGTTTATTTGTTACCACTCATCATTTAATAGCTGTGATCACTTAATAGAGTTATGTAAGAATTATATGTCTGATAGTGATATTACATCCAAAGTGAAGTACAACAGGTATAAAATGTGCAAATGTCGTGAGAAATGTTCTAGCTCCATATTTTGATGGAGATTTGATTTCTGATATAAGAGATAGAAAATTTAGCCTATCATTACATGAATCCAATTATATATCGATAAACAGGTTGTTAGGAATTATTATCATATATTATTGTGACACTCACGAAAAAAGTGGTACATATATATCTCAGTAGGGTATCTTTAGAAACATGTGATGCAGATGGCATTGTAGATGCCTTAAAAATTGAATTGGTGAAAAAGTAATTAGATATAAAAAATTTACTAGCTGTAGGAACCGACAATGCAAAAGTAATGATAGGAGTCAACAATGGTGTTTTTCAGAAATTAAAAGAAGTCCCATCATTACTTCTATTTAGATGTGTATGTCATTCTTTACAGTTGGCAGTATCCCACACTTGTATTGAATGCTTGCCCAAAAATTTAGAATTTTTAGTATCCGAAACCTATAAATCGTCCTCTCATTCTTCAACAAAACAACGTGTCTACAAACAACTTTACCTTGCTATAAATGATAAAGAGACTTTGAAGATCGTGAATTCTTGTACAACTAGGGGGCTGTCAATAAAACCAGCGGTAAATAGAATTGTAAGGCAATGGTTTGAATTGCGAACTCACTTCCAAAGTACAACAATAAAAGGAAAATGCTTTACAGCACAAACGTTACATGAAATGAGTTGTGATTCTAGGAATGAACTGTACCTTTTATTTTTGCATCCAATTTTAAAACATGTTGAGGAAGTGAATAAACTGTTTGAATCAAACACTGTTGACAAAACAAAATTACTTCAAGATCTTTCAAATTTGATCAAATCTGTTGCTAATATGATAGTGTTGCCAATATGTAGAATTGATCCTCTTGATCCGGATGCTTCTATTGAAAAATTTCTGGATCCTAAACCAAATTTAGGCTACAAGCTCGAGAGAAAGATAGCAGAAATGATTATCAAGAAGACTGTAACAGTCACCGAAGAAAATAATATTCGCAAAAGAGCACAACAATTTTTACTCTACCTATATAAAGAGCTCAAGCACCATTTACCAAGAAATATTAATATACTGAGGAATATCAAATGTTTTTCAGTAGAGAATATTTTGCAGCATTTCAAACAGCCAATTTTACCTTAGAAGCAATGCATTTAAATGAAGAAAAAGTTGCTTCAATTGAAATTCAGTTTAATAGCATTCATTTAGTTAAATGGACAAATACGTCTATTACTGAGGCATTCTGGCTGGAAGTCTTGGAATATAAAGATGCTACTGGTGGAAATCCTTTTAGAAATGTTGCAAAATTTTCCATTAATCTATTGACATTGCCAAACTCAAATGCAGAAGTTGAACGGTTGCTCCGTAGTATGGGCGTAATGAAATCAAAATGAATCTTCCTATGCTTAGATCAATACTCCCTATAAAATATCGCCTGAAAAGATATGGCAAATGTTGCAAAAACTTAGATATTCCAAAACACATAATTAACAAGATTGGGACCTTGAATGTATACAGAGGTCATGACCTAGGCACTGCAGCTGAAAGTGATCAAATCAGTGAAATTCAAGAAATTATTTCTCACTTTTGAATATAATTAAAAAAAGTAAAAGAAATATAAATAAAAAATAATCTTTTTGATATATTTAGTCTTTAGCATTTTTTGTCATGCTTAGCATTTTTTAGCATTTTTTCGGTATTCTTACTCCTGAAATTTAGCATAAAATTCTGATTTTAGGTTGGCAACTCTGCAACATACAGATCAGTTATTTCTACTTTCTAGTCTCAGTTTAAACTTACCATTTAAAACCAAACCCTAGATACATGCAGCGGAGAGAAATGGAATTTTGAAACGGCAACTATAACATTGATGTATAGACAAAAAAATGATAAACTATATATAGTTGGGAACAATGAAGTACGTAGCGGAAGGCTCTTCACCTTCTAACATAGCCGATATAACCCAAGAATGGATGTCGGACAATCTATAAGACTATGTAACACCAAACTTGTGGGCTCTAAACTGGACAGATATCCATACATTACTATGCGTAGAGCGTTGTTGAAAGGAAGTCTCATCGACATCCTCACTGAAGGCCGCCATTGTAGATATGTAGAAATAATCTCATAAAAATCTTATAGGGAAAATGTGAGCAAATTTTTATCAATGTATATTCGGTTTCAAGGGCCAAATGTGTCCTCAAAAATCTGTCGAACTCTCTATATGTACAGCGGTAAAAATATCAATAGATATGTATACACTCATTTATCAACGAACATACCTATCATTAGGCTTGTATAACACATGTAAAATTGTCTCATCCTATCACCGATTAATCATATCGTTCCTACCCTCTTTCATTACCATTCTTTGAGTTGAAGTTCCCGACGAAATGCTCTTTCACAGTAAACTTTAAATCCTTGAATGTTCAATCATCTATAACTAACAACAAACGAAGACTATAGTCACAAAATGTTCTAGGCTTCGGCTATCCCTTCGTATCATTTGAACAAGAAATATTAACACACTTGCTTACTGCTCCAACCCTGTAAATGTTATACAATACGAAACTCAATTTTAAAATTTTATCAGTGGCATTTCAAGTCACGTATTTAACCAGACATGAATAAATAATAAACTGTCATTCCAAATACAAGTATACACACACAAAAAAGAAAAACGTAGTCATATATGTATGGATATACATAAACTACGCATTCATACATATACACACATAATTAAAAAATATAATAAAGTCGATTAGAACACGAAGAAACTAGTGACGCCCAGCGTCAGAAAACAGTATTACAAATAGTTCGGAGAATATGTTTGATGTCGAGGTGAAAATAGAAGTCAAACATTTCGGGGACGACCTTTCGTCGGAGAGAAGAGAAATGTCAATTGATTTTTGAAAGATAGATAAATCAGGATTAGAGTCGGAGAGAGAGAGGGGAGAAAGAGGAGTTAAGGAGAGGACGAAGTATTAAGCGCGTTAGGGGAGGGAAGAAATAAAACTCGGAGAGCGGTAGAGTGTAACGATATCGAGGTGATATAATACATGCAAGCACATCTATCTATCTATCTATCTATCTATCTATCTATCTATCTATCTATCTATCTATCTATCTATCTACACACACACACACACGAGAGGGTATCAAAACGTTTCCGGACTAGTTCTGTAGCGCACTAACAGATGCCAGTACAGAGTTTCGTGCGCAGTGAGGGTTAGCAGTGATCTTCATGAGACAGTGTGTCGAGTGACATTGCTGTGTTTACTTCACAAGTTCTAAAATTTGTCTTTTTGTGATTGTATGTATGCTGTAATCTGCGATTTTTGTCATGGATAAAAAAAGAGAGCCAACGTGAAATTTGGTGTTGAAATTGGGAAGTCTACTACAGAGACATTGATCATACTTCGGTGAGATTACAGCAACATGGTAAAAGGTAGTAAGCAATGTTTCGAGTGGCACATGTGCTTCAAAAGAGGAAGAACAGCCCTGGAAGACGATGAGCGATGTCGAAAACCTGCTACGAGCATCACCCCCGGGAATGTGGTATTTTACTCTTTTACACCTTTCAGTCATTTGACTGCGGCCATGCTAGAGCATTACCTTTAGTCGAATAAATCGAACCCAGGACTTATTCTTTGTAATCCTAGTGTTTATTCTAACGGGGTCTTTTGCCGAAATGCTAAGTTAGGGGACGTAAACACACCAACGTCGGTTGTCAATCGATGGTGGGGCACACAAATAGACACAAAGAAACACACACATAAATACACACACACACACACACATATATATACAGATACACGACGGGCTTCTTTTAGTTTCCGTCTACCAAATCCACTCACAAGGCTTTGGTCGGCTCCAGGCTATAGTAGACGACACTTGCCCAAGTTGCCAAGCAGTGGGACTGAACCCGGAACCATGTGGTCGAGAAACAAGCTACTTACCACACAGCTACGACCAAACCGACAAACGAAATTTCAACTGTGATGTTTTGAAGCGTTTGTCTGTGTGTGTGGAGGGGGCCATTCGGCGAAAGTGATCGCATCTGTGAGCGCGAAGCATTGGATTCTTCACAACGATAATGGACCCTGTCACCGAATTCCCTTCACTCGTGAATTTTTCGCAATAAACAACATTGTATCGTTCCCGCACCCGCACTGTTCACCGGATTTACCACCTGCAGATTTCCATCTTTTCTCCAAGATGATAAATGCATCTCAAAGGTCATTGTTTTAACACCGTTATCGAGATTCCAGACCAAATCACAGAAAGTCCTCGACTCGCTTACGGTAAAGGCTTCCAGGCCGGATTCGAAAAGTGGCAGAAACTCAGAGACCGGTGTATAGCTGCGCAAGGTGACTATTTCGAAGGAGATGTTGTAAAAACATAGGTAAATATGTTATTTCTTATTAAACATAACTAGCTCAGGAACCTTTTGATACTATCTCGTTTAACACAAATGATAGGACGGTAAATGGTATGCACGGGAAACTTTATTGCTCACAATGATTGTTTCGCCACATCCTGCATCGATATATTATGTTACTTGCATTTGTTTGTACGTAAAAAACGTACTTAAATTCATAATTACGGTCTCTAGTATCTAACTAGCATCATGTTCCCAAAGTCACAAACTTCACCACTACCAGAATCTGAATTTAAGCACGCAACGGCGTTCGTGACCGTTTCTAACTAGTAACAACCTTTAGGTCCAGATCAGTGAATGGAGAAAGTTACGTAAGATTCAATCTTACCTTACAAAATTGGGCGTATTCATGTTGGGTTAGGGTTAGAGTTAAATTATATGTAATACGTTAAATCCCTTTATAAAAATAATAATAAAGCATTCTAAATAAATAGAAATCATAATTAATAACTATCATAACTTATAACTATCAATAAAATATATATAAAAATAATAATATTTCAGCAACAATAATAATAACAATAATAATAATAATAATAAAAATAATAATAATAATAATAATAATAATAATAATAATAATAATAATAATAATAATAATAATAATAATAATAATAACAATAGTAGTAGTAAGTAGCTTGTTTACCAACCACATGGTTCCGGGTTCAGTTCCACTGCGTGGCACCTTGGGCAGGTGTCTTCTACTATAGCCTCGGGCCGACCAAAGCCTTGTGAGTGGATTTGGTAGACGGAAACTGAAAGAAGCCCGTCGTATATATGTATATATATATGTGTGTGTGCGTGTATGTTTGTGTGTCTGTGTTTGTCCCCCCAGCATTGCTTGACAACCGATGCTGGTGTGTTTATGTTCCCGTCACTTAGCGGTTCGGCAAAAGAGACCGATAGAATAAGTACTGGGCTTACAAAGAATAAGTCCCGGGGTCGAGTTGCTCGATTAAAGGCGGTGCCCCAGCATGGTCGCAGTCAAATGACTGAAACAAGTAAAAGAGTAAACCCATTACAATTCAAAAGCCAAATAATATTTATAAGCAAAAACCGTTACTTAGCTTTACGATGAAAATAATATAACTGAATTTTAAACGTAAAAATATATATACATAGGTTTTTGCTTATAAATATTATTTGGCTTTTGAATTGTATTTGATTATTATTATTGTTGTTGAAGTATTATTCTTATATATATATTTTATTGATAGTTATAAGTTATGATATCTATTTATTTAGAATGCTTTAGTATTACATACAATTTAATTTAAGAATTAGTTTCTTTCACCTTCTCTCTCTCTCTCTCTATCTATCTATCTATCTATCTATCTATCTATCTATCTATCTATCTATCTATATATATCACGTGATCACGTGACCGACCAGACTATCAGATGTTGTTACACATCGCTGGTCACAATGCGCTCGCATTGTTTTAGCCTTCGAATGACGCCACCCCGCTGGCTAAGCGAGCAGGCCAACAGAAGAAAGAGTGGGAGAAAGAGTGGTGAAAGAGTACAGCAGGGATCACCCCCCCCTGCCGGAGCCTCGTGGAGCTTTTACGTGTTTTCGCTCAATAAACACTCACAACGCCTGGTCTGGGAATCGAAACC
>NC_042997.1:69077549-69082549 GCF_006345805.1 Octopus sinensis
ATATATATATATATATATATATATATATACACACGATCTGTGAGTATATGCATGTTTGCAATCATATACTTATGTATCAGTATCATATGTTTATGTACGTACATACATAAATATGTGCACACCTACATATAAATATATACTTATATTTGTGTAACATATGAACACACACACTCATACACACACACACACGCACAGGCACACACCCACATTTCTTCACCTTTTGAAGAAATTTAGTGGAACGAATTGACCCCAATACTTATTTTTTAAAGCCTGGTACTTATTCTAGCGGTATAATTTGCCGAACTGCTAAGATTTAAGTGACATAACGACCCTCAACACCAGTTGTCAAGCAGTGGTGGTGGGAGACATACTTGGACATAAATACACACTCATGCACATATATACAGACAGCAGGCTTCTCAAAGTTTCCATCTACTAAATCAACCCACAAAGGCCAACCTTATAGTAGAAAACACAGACTCAAGTACAAGGAAAAACAATCTAAATATTAATCTATCTCTCCTTAGTATAACTTCCTCACCCCCTTTAATAATGACAGTTCTTTCAACTATGAACCTAATTTAGAATACAGAGGGCATAAATACTTAATCCCTCACAATTACCACACCCCCACAAGAGAGCCTGTACCTGTCATTTCAGCAACGGCTTTATTTGCAACCATGGGTTAGCTTGTTTGAATTAATTTAATTTCATTTAGGATCTAACTTTCAGTCAGCGTATTGGTCTAGTTCCATTTATTTTTGACCCCATTAGATTTACTCATTTAAGACCCCACCCCGTATAACATAATTTAACAACTTAATATTAACTGCACACATCTGTAGATTGTACTTCCTTGAACTTGGTACTGCAGTATGTACTTTCCTATGAACTATTATTGCCCTTAGGCATATTTTGTATGAATGGAAGTGTAATTTTGTGGTAGGCCCCATATGGATGCACTTAAGGAAGGGTTGATAATAATAACAATATAAATAATAATAATAATAATAATAATAATAATAATAATAATAATAATAATAATAATAATAATAATAATAATAAATATGTCTTAAGTATGATTTAACAAACTACAGTAGGACCTTGTGTTGTAACCATAAGAGTAATTAGCAAGTGTTTAATTGTAATCGTTTAATTAATTTGGCATTTTGTGCTTATGCTTTCCCGTAGGTCCACTTTGTTGTTGTTGGCTTCCTTTTGTCTCGGGTGACAATGGAGCGCATAAAATAATCCACTCTGGTTTTTTGCGCCGGCCTGTAAGAAAATCATGGGTAGCCCAATCGTCAGGTTTCCGCTCTCGACTTTGCTGACGTTGTCGAAGGGAGTGCAGGGTATTACGTTCGGAATCATCTTGGTTGCAGGAGCTGCCGGAAGAGTGTCGAGTGGAACACTAAAACGCCTACGTGGCTCCAATCCAGATTTCCTTGAAGGTTATCTCCTTTCCATAACCCTGGATAGGAGGCTCATACACGGTACTCTCAGCTGAGCCCAGGACTCGTGTCAGGCAGAGACGTCACTCCTTGAAGTAGTGAAGAAAATCGCTACCCACTAGGCTGAATGTATTTAGGAATGTTTAGACAATTGCTGTTTATCTTGTAAGACCACCGTTTGGGACTGTGGTGGCTATTTCAGAAGATAGATTGATTATATAATTGAAGGTCAATGATCTAGCCATTACTTCCCCTTAACGGTAGTCTCCCCTTAACCATAGTACCTTCTGTCGCACGGTGTTTGTTTACATGTTTGGTTGGTTTATTTATAATGTCATAAGCGTCTTGGACCACTTATAACATATACTATTTAGATTTCATTTACTTTTTTTTATTTACTTCTATATTTACATCTACGCTTATAACGGTCTTAATAGCTTGCCCTTTGGTTTTTAAATTTAACTGAGCAATTATATTGATGGCTGAACTTTGGTCAATCCAATTACGGACAATAGGTGCTTGGTCTTTATATTATATCATAAGTATATTAATGTAATTAATTTATGGGCACGTTATTTGGATAAATATTAAATAGTACTATTTACGAAATCTTAAGTGCCATTCTTTTTCTAGACCTATTGGCGAATCCCGTTATACTAAAGTACTTATTTCATTTTTTACTTTTTACACACCCTGTTACCCCTAAAGAAATGTTAACCCACTAATTTATTTTCTAGTTTAGTCATTTGCTCAACGACTTGAAGCGTCACACTGCAAAATGGTATGATTCCAATATATTGAGCCACCTTTCTTCATGTGAGTATAATTGCATATTATGTTGATAAAGAAACAATTGTTCAGTATTAATCTATCTTTTCGTTGTATTTCGCTTCCTTTACGTTGAGGGTAATGTTATTTCTTCTGTGGAAACAACTTCGGTGGCTATACCAGAATAAGGAGCTATTTCTAGCACTAGAGTTAGCCACTTAACGTTAACTCTCTTATATTTACGTATAAATTTGTACTGTCTCCCTGGTTTCTATGTGCTAGGCCACTTGGTGTTAAACTGACAGTATTATTAAATTAATATCTAATTTTTCACCCTCATTTATGAGTACATATATATATATATATAATATATATATATATATATATATAACTTTAATAATAATTATAATCTATAAGGTTTTTTTCTTCCTATGATGCCACTCTGTGTATATATAATATTAGAAGAAAACGCAAAAACCAACCAGGGCAGAACAAATATCTCGTCATTTACAATAATTCAATTAAGGTGAATTTGAAGTCTTACAGCCGTTTCAGGGATAACCCAAGTAGTAGGCTAGAATGTCCACGCACTGGGTATACCGTCATCAGAGTCAAGGTATGAAATTTCTAGGCAGTGAAATTTAGAGTTTACAAAGAATAAAACAGAAGAATAAAAGAATAAACAGAAGAATAAAGAGTAAATGTAATTAGAAAAATACAGGCGGGTGAATAACGTTAACAACTCATCGTTTGTTAAGGGATATGGATGTTGGTCAGAACTTACATGAAGTTAAAGGTCCATGTTAAAATCCTAGGTAAATCCAAGTGGTATTTTCGCAGTATTTTGAATAACGTATTTATATTGAAGCGATAGATAGTATGTAAACGTGTATGTAGAGCGTGATAGTAAGATAGACATAAATGGGTTTTGTGAGTGGGTGTATATGGGAGAAGAAAAAGAGAGAAAGAGAAAGAAGAGAAAGGAATAAAAATAAGATAGGGTAAAATGGGTAAAAAATAAGAATGAAATAAAGGTAATGTTAGAGATACGTCGGTATTGCATCAGGGTGAGAGGTCAAACGTTAAAGTTTCAATAAAGTGCGGGTGGACGGCCAATCTATGTAAGATTACAAAGAACAATAATTTAGTGGTTAGTACAGATATCTAAAAGTATATTTCAAGCTTAATAAGAATTAAATGATATAAGTTAAAGGATTAAGGATTAAAGTTAAAACTTAAATCAAAATTAAAAGCTAATACTTAAAATTATAAACTAAGAGCACTAAAAATTATTGAATTGGAACTAGCTAACTTCTCAGATACTTATGTTGATAGAGAGGTAGAGAAAAAGGAAAAGGAAAAAACATTCGTACATATATTGTTACAACCGTGTATGGACATATGCACGTTTTATGCATGTTAATGTTGTTTACATTTGGACCGGTGGTGCGATAGAACTTATGATGACATGTAGCGAAACCTTTGTGTTGTTTATTTAGTAATTGCGGTGAATTATTTATTAATATTTGGAGGTCTTCTTTTACGCATAGTCCACATGTGGATCGCTGGTCTTTGCATGGCAAACCTCTTTCCTCAAAATCATATTATATTTCGGCCTATATTATTATAGACCGTCTGAGGTGTGAAATTTTGCGTGCATTTAATTTCAACTATTCTCATTTATAAGTGTATTGCTTATTACCAGGTAAACTAATACTGACTCTTCAAAGAATACTTCAAAATTAACTAAAAGAGCAGTTACTGTTTATATCTCGCTCAGAGATTTGTTATTATTTTCGAACGGATTTTCTACGCTAGTGACTGTGGTTACTGTGAAAATCTATATATCCAGCCTGTAGAGAGAGTCTCTCAACGAAGAGCGGTGCTTACCATACGTTGACAAGAGGCAATAACCTCGAAACCGGTCCGTGTGTAGTATCCGTATCTTCGGGGAGGCTGATCTCCCTTTGCAAGCTGGCAAGGACACCGAGATGGTGTCAGCTCTTCTGGTGACGTTGATGTTCGCTTGGGGCTAAATGCATCAGTAACACCCCCACCACCCCGTCCCGACCCTAGCCACATTCAGATGGCTGATCCCCCTTATGTTAAACTAAAAGTTAGTTTTCTTGAAAATGAGCAAAATTCGGCATCGTAGTGCTACCAAGTACCGACAGAAAAAGGTTTTAGCTCACAATGACATGGTTGCTACATTAGATGATGACGCTCTAGCTTTATCAAAAGTGCAAACGTGGTCAGCTTAATATAGGATGGCAAGAGTATATTGAAGATGACGCAACGTCTGGACGTCCTGCAACTGTCACCATTGAGGAAAATATTGATCATGTTCACCACATGTGATAGATGACAGGTGATTGACTATAAATCAAATAACTAATGCTATAAGCATATACCGTGAAGCACTTGAAATTATTCTGCACAATGCACTTGGTATGACAGAGGTTTCTCTGCTCTTTGGGTACTCGGTTTTCTGACACCTCATCAAAAGCGCACTAGGTTGATCACATTACGGGAAAACCTAACATTGTTTGAGGTAGCTCCAAGTAGTTTCCTTGAACGTTCCCTAACCCTGAATGAGCGCTAGGTTTCGCACTTTGAACCAGAGACGAAGAGATAATTCATGCAGTGGAAACACCCCTCCTCGTGTGTTCCAAAAAGGCCAAGGTCGTCTGCCGGGAAGGTGATGGCCTCGGTATTTTGGGATGTAAAATGCATTGTTTTTATTAACTATCTTCAAAACGGCCACATCATGAATATAGAGTA
>NC_042997.1:69085049-69135049 GCF_006345805.1 Octopus sinensis
ATACCAGCTTGCTGATAGACATTGCAGTCCCTTCTGATCAAAATATTGTCAAAAAAGAAGTGGAGAAATTGTCAAAGTACAAAAACCTCGAAAAGGAAGTATTTAAAGTGTTGAGCATGAAGGTAATAACAATACCAACAATATACGGAGCATTAGGCATGATAAAAAATATATGAACAAAAACGTAGAAGCTATTCCTGGATTTTCAACACTATACTCTGTTCAAATATAGCCCTGCTAGGTACAGCCCGCATCCTACGCAAGGCACTATTAATCTAATAATACAACCTAAACAAAACAACCCACAAATACAAGACACACCGTATACAGCCTTTACCTAGTGAAATAAACTTCCACCAGCAAGCTAGGACACCAAAGCATTACACACTCAACACACAGTACAAGGAGTAACATAACAAAAGACTGCATCATACCTCAAGGGAAAAAAATAATGCAGTACAATACCGGGAAGAGTTTGCACACTCCCAACAGCCGAAAAGAACACACAATGCTGCGCATACCCCAGCAACATAGAGGTCTAGCAGGTGATACAGTAGAAATTTGCCTCAATCTACCAAATATTGAAGAGTTACATAATAATAATAATAATAATAATAATAATAATAATAATAATGATAATAATAATAATAATATAATAATAATAATAATAATAATAATAAAACAACAACAACGACAACAAAATAATAATAGCCTTTACTGTAATAATATCACAGAGAAGAAGAGCAGAAGAGATGCTGCAAGAGCTCATGCGGCTGTAAAAATCAGTTACTGATCAATAAAGCCATAACTGAATGGTCTAAGTATGGCCTGGCTCGATTGCCGAAAGGCTTTTGATAGTATTCCCCATACATGGATCCTAGAAACATTAGCCATGAACAAGGTAGCACCAGTAATCATAAAATATATAACAAATTCCATAAATAAATGGCAGACAGTGCTACAACTTCAGACGAAGTAAGACTCATAAAAGCCAAAGCCATCACCATTAGAAGAGGAATATTCCAAGGAGATACGCTCTCTCTCCATTGCTTTTCTGCTTGGCACTGACACTTTTATCTGACATGCTAAGCAGAACTGGACGTGGATACAACTATTACGGTAAAACAATCAGCCATCTCTTGTATATGGATGATCTAAATCTGTACGCTACAAATGATAAACGACTGGAAACATTACAACAAAGAGTACATGGATTTACTAAAGAAATAAACATGAAATTTAGCTTAGAAAAATGTGCCAAAGCAACCTTGGAAATGGGAAATCTAGTTAAGAGTAGCAGCATCACACTAGATAAAGCAAATGAAATGAGAGCGTAAAACTAAAGCCAAACATACAAATACTTAGGAATCAATGAACTAGATACGATATAACACACACAAATGAAGGAAAAGATAAGTAAGGAATACTAAAGACGAGTTAGATTAATACTGAAAACAGAGCTGAATGCGAAAAATTATAAGTTACAGCTACAATATTCTTAACTGGACTCTAAATGAACTAATCAAAATAGACAGGAAAACAAGAAAAATAATGACAGAATTTAGAATGCACCGCTCAAGATCTGACATAGAAAGGTTATATATACAGCATATAGAAGGTGGTAGAGGCGTTATACAGCTAAAAACTATTACAAAATAACTGCTATAGGACCACAAAAATACCTACTTCAGAAACAAGGAAAACTAATAAATATAGCCACAAAACAAAAGCAAAAAAATAAAAGCTGAGAAATACAGAAAAGAAACAATTCCTATCAAAGTAGGCCCATTAGCTATGATAAAAACATATTCAGACATACATAACACAAACACCAGGACTAACAAGTATATATAACAAGCAGAAAATAGTACTACAAGGCACCACACACATCCTACTTAAAACACTTTCAATACAGTGAAAATAGGAGCACAACAAACCACAGCACATACGCAAGGCATGCCGAGCTGCGCTCGGTAGTGCAGTGAAAGCGCTTGATAAAAATACGGCTATTAAATAATCATAATAACTCTGTTGATGATAATGATGATGAGAAGGAGGAGGAAGAGGGGGAGGGCAGCAGCAGCAAGAAAAAGAGGAAGGAGAACAAGAAGAAGAATGTAGCGACAAAACGGGGATGAGAATAATAATAAAAACAAATCACCAAGAAAACATGCGGTAAGTTGGGCATTGTAATAAATGGGTGCATCGTCGAGGAGATAGATGTGGTAAACTTTAAAATTTTACTGTAAGCCCGCAATAAAATTCTCAGATCCAGCAAAAGACAGTGTACTATTGAGATAAACCAACAGTCTGTCTGTTATCTTCTTCACTGAAGCTTGATAAAATCGTTTCATAAAGCACAGACTACAAAAAGTGATAGCAGTGGCATTGTACCATCTATGCTAATGTTCTAGGTATAAAGAGGTCAGTAAAAAGGAAGGGATAGAAAAGGATTAATAAAAGAATTTAACAAAGACGAGTGAATAAATCAATTGACGTGGGAAGCAGTAAACATAGTAAGAAAACAACCGGCAAATCCGTAGGTTAACTAGTTAAGTTAAACTCATGCATTGGAACGTAGAGTTTTTAATTCAATTGCCGAGAAGAAAAAAAGCTGGAGAGGAGGATAAAGATCGGCGATACATAGATTACCAAATGTTCATATGTCTGTTATATTAGCTCAAATGATAAAACAAATTTGACAAATGTGGAACGAAAGTTACATAACGATACTATTGAGATGTAGATGCTGAAGGGTTTTTTATGCACTAAGACTTAGTTAGAAAAGAAATGGATAAAATTTTCATCATAAATCATCAGTTATGGATGAAGTGCAGTAAGATGACACGAAACAAAGAGACTGCAGATCATAGGGTTAATTCCAGGTTATATGAAACAATTCCAAGGTAAGATAGCAATTAATGCTTCGTGCAGCGGACCTGACAGACCAGTACATATTAGGTTTTATGTATGAAAATGTGAAAACAGTTAAGTTCAGAGAAATATAAAAACTCATTTAGGTTCCGAGAGAGGTGAATTATTTCTGATTCACCTCTCTCGGAACCTACTTCTCGCGTGTGCCGAAGTCTGTTATGGACCGCATATTTAATACAATAAGTTTTTCTGAATTAGCCCCAAGGGGAGATAATGTACTCAATTGGGTTCAATAAAATATATACATAACCTGAATATCTTTCTGCCTGTAATTCCTTACCAATGTTTGTATTCGTCTATTGTTTCTTTGACCCGACCCGGTGCCTTACCATTTAAGCGCCTTATTTACCTGAATCTTAATATACCACATGTTCTTTTATTGTTTTACTTTTATCAACCATTTGATTGCGGCCATGCAGGACCATCACCTCTAGTCGAGCAAATCGACTCCAGCACTTATTCTTTGTAAGCCTAGTATTTATTTTATCGGTCTCATTTGCTAATTACGGGTCTGTACACACACCAGCATGCGACAGTCAGGGAAAGAAAGACAGTCGCACACAAATATATATATATATATATATAATATATATATATATATATATATATATATATTTGAGTAATTGAATGAATTATCTTATTAAGGATAATTCGAAAGATAACCGATACCTGGGTAGCAAATTCACATCAGGAAGAACACGGTTAAAGCTACGTCTTTAGGGCATAGACTACGTGTCTTCGTGCGGAAATCTGTATGTCTATTTTAAAATTATAAGTATATGAAAGAATGGAGTTGAACGACTAGTTAACAAATATCCTTTATTCTCGACATATGTTTCGAAGGCTGCATATTCCTAATTCCGAAGGAATAAGGAGTACATTATGCAGATTTCTCATCAGGAAAATCAATGAACTTATATCGACATCAAAATGCACAAAACACTTTTAGCTGACCGCTCTCAAGGAGTCCATGGCGATAATGAGTGTCTCTTTATAATGAGTGACGTCAGAGTGGCTGAATGTAGAAGAATCTAGAAGTTTCTAAAGGTTCAAGAGTTCAAACGAAGTAGGAGGAGGGATGCATAAGAATAGTAAGCTGAGAGAGTGCAGGTCAAAAGAATGGTGGGTTTTAAATGATTTCTTTTGTGAATGAGTGCCTGTGTGTGTGACTGTATATAACTGTCTTAATGTGTGTATGTGTGTGTCTGAATGCGTGATTGTGTTTGTGGATGGGTAGATGTCAGAAAACTGACAGCTGTGAGGTGAAAGGTCTGTGTCTGTGTGTTCGATTATGTTTACTGTAGAGAAAGGAAAGTAGATAGCGAAAGGGAGAAAGAATCGGGCGATGTGAGAGGCAACGCAAGAATGGATAGTAGTAATTGGGAATATAAGAAAATCTTTTTGACTATTGGGGTGAAATATAGTAAAAAATTTTTGGGGGAAATCGAGGGGTTATCTATATTAGTCACTATTTATATGAGTGAAAGGTGTGTCTTTTCCAGTGTAAACACCTGTAGGATCTTTCGACGATTGTGCTTATTAAAGGCCCCATTGCAAAAGAGAACACATACAAACACCTTACTTAAATAGTGGCCAAAATATATGAGAAATCGCCAAAATTTGGCCACTGATCTAACAAAGTTGATGTGTATCAGATTTCTATACCGCATGGTGATACCATTCAACACCGGCCAGACAGAGCGACAGCTCAAAGATACTGGCAAGAAAAAGGCGACCTAGTTCCGTATAATTATCAGTGTCCAAATTATTCCTATTTCCTTCCTTTTTATCTTCTTTTCTTCTCTTCCTTTCCTTTGGCACTTGATTTGTTGGACTCTAACAACGATAAGGTTGTAACGGTCGTTCACAGTTTTTTCAATCGATCAATGGATCGAGTGATTAAATTGAACCATGACCTCACCCAAAATAATATCTGATGCCGCTGTAAGTCTATAATGCATGAATAAAAGTATAGAGCCCATTATATAAAGTATAAATCTCATATATTCAGGGTGTCCAAAAAGATTTGATATAATTTGAGATGTCCATATCGGAATGACTACATGTCTAAGAAAAATTAAACTTAATAGGGTTAATGTTGAACATAACAAGCTTTATCCTATAGATTTCCAACGAAAAATACAGTGAGATGGTAATTTTTTAATGTCCAAAATTTATCACGGTTCTCTGAGATGGTGTAGAACACATCCAATTTTGGTGAATCCTTTTCTTGTTCAACTATGTCCTATGAATTTTCTTCGCCACAAATGCGAACATTTTATTTGTTCACTTTGCCATTCGTATGGAGTATGGCTTCGTCGCTGAAAATAGGACGGTTTTCAAAGTTGTCATCTTCAAGTTTCTCTTGCATATCTTCACAGAATGTTTTACACTTTTGTTTGACATTTTTGTACATGATATTTTTGGTTTTTCCTTCTGGAGCATAGATGAATAAGTTGTCTCGATGGCCAACTCTGGAACTATCGACGTAGAACTGTCCATGTGAAAAGCATGACTTTCGAAAGTCCAATCCGACAACTTTCAGCGATTGAACTTGTGCTTTGTTGATTGTCATAGCGAAGCTGAGTTTGAGAGGGAACTGAAGTCTTCGCATACGATAGAAGTAGTGTGTTGAGGTTAGCAGAATTTCCAGAATAAAATCGGTATTGTTTTTGCCATGTCCCATGATGATTTGGGCTTGAATGACATGATCCATCATTTGTTTGACCACAAGACGATTTCCATTGCATAGTGTGGGTGCGTTTAGATTGCGTAGCAGAATGACAGGGCACCCGACTTTTAAGTGAAGTTCATGGGGAGGGAGTCCTGGGGGATGTTGGGAGCTGAGAAATTCTGTTGGAAAGCGTGTAACCTGATCGAGGTCATTGACAGTGTCAACTTATCTGTAACAACGTTCTTGGGAAGGTAGCTTACTGAGTAAGTCGTAGTTAAGAGTGGTGACAACTGCATTTGTAGGTGCAAGAACATCCCTTTGCTAACGTACAAATATCGGTAGTTTGCAGTGAATAGGCATTGTGAAGACTGTATAATTGTCCCAACTTTGTATGATTAAAAGCAGGAATATATATAATATGGATTAATTTTTGAAGGCATTTTAAAATCATTAAAAGTTGATTTAAATTGTATGGCCATCTCAAGGAAGTGCTAATGTGCAAATATCGACGGTTTGCAGTGAATGGGCATTGTAAAAACTGTAGTAGAAGACGAAGTGAAAGTAGCATAACTTCGTCGCCAAGCAACGATCGTTAGTATTTGTTATTTACCTATGAAATGTTGGTTTCGTCCCCTAGGGGCAGCATTACACAATAAGTGGAAAATTGGAAGAAATATACTTAAGTAATGTATATTCCCAGCGTGAACGAAATCATAGGGAAAATATTGATTTTAAGGGGGTCAAGAAAAAATGGCCTGTACATAACATATATACAGAGAAGGAGAGAGACAGAGAGAGGGGGTGTTCTGAACGTGGGCGTTACCGCACCCCAAGTGTTCGCAGTGCATGTCGGAGGAAGCGTTAGGCTTTAGGGCGCAGTGATAGTGTTGGTAAGTTAACATAATATATTAAATTACACCTACAATAGTAATTAGATTATACATGTTAATAATGGCTATCAAAATAACTACAAAACAATCAAAAAGGAAAAGTAATCCTTTTGATGATAAACTGCACTGTAATATATCTCCTGGTACATGAACAGGATGTTCCCCGAAATACGTGAATTCTCAGGTGTCCACTAATTGCACTATTAGTGGTTCATTTCGCCATTTAATTTAAATGTAACCACATAAGTAAAAACAAAAGTTTTTGTGGGGGAAAGTATGAATCTTCTTCACAGCTTGCCAAGTACCACGAATATAACTCCCAACATTGGTCGGGGTCATCTTTGCTGAGAGCATAAACTCTTGGAATGTAACATTTGCAATGTCAGCTCTGAAAAATACACAATGGATGCATGATTTTAAAATTTATATCTCACGACACGGCGGCGCACAGGGTATACCTAAATATTTTGGCATACATGGGTCGTACCTTTCTTGGTTTGTGAATCTTCCGAAACTTTTGAGCAGATCCAACTGCTTTCAATTAATCTGTAAATCGAGTGATAGTAAGTAGCATTGGTGGATCTATTAGAACTCCATCTTAAATTATCTCTACACTTCCGTGTATGTATGTATGTATGTATGTATGTATGTATGTATGTATGTATGTATGTATGTATGTATGTATGTATGTATGCATGTATGCATGCATATATATATATATATATATATATAGCATGAATGTACACATATTTCTACATACATATACATGACCCTGTACTATACACACATTTAGTCGTGAAAATTAGCCTTCAACAAGCATTGAATTATTTCATTTTCTTTGCATTTACAATTCAGAT
Organism: Octopus sinensis; assembly: GCF_006345805.1. Taxonomy (NCBI): domain Eukaryota; kingdom Metazoa; phylum Mollusca; class Cephalopoda; order Octopoda; family Octopodidae; genus Octopus; species Octopus sinensis. The sequence goes on from NC_042997.1 coordinate 69,092,405, forward strand.
ACTGAATTAAATTTATTTTTCGATTCATATATTTTTACACTTCTGAATGATTTGATATTTTGACGAGATCTATTTTCATACTATATCATGTGTGATTTTCTGCCTACAGTCAAATTTATTACTCCATTATGGATTGCGAGTATATATGACACTTCGTTTTTCAAAATTTGCATTGTATCAGCATATGTGCACTTGCTAGAGTTAATAACCCCCACTAAGAGTATTACTTGCATTTCAGACATACATACATACATACATACATACATACATACATACATACATACATACATACATACATACACACATTCATACATATATGTGTGCAAGTATATATGTATATTTGTGAGTATACGTGTACTTATTTATTTTATTGTGAATTGACTGCTTAAAATATTTGCACTTGTATACTACGTAAAAGTATAACATGTACTATGGTTTCATAATAATATAAGCAATAAAAATAATGCAAACAATAATAATGACAATTATAAAAATATGTGGTGTATATGCATGTATATAAAAAATATACACAGACACACAGACACAAGCAGACACACGCACACATAGACGCACACATATACACACCCACATTTATGCATGCATAGGTATGTATGAATGTGTATATCTGTATGTACATATTGTTTGTAGACGGACAAACTAGTAAAAAACATATGAACTTGTAATATCGCAGAAACTGGAGCCGTAATAAAATGCATCATTGTTAATATATTCTAATTGAATATAATATAATATATAATATATTTACCATACTTACCATGTTTACCAAAGAACTTGGTTTGCTTTGTCTACTCTTGTTACAGTATTACAGCGCCTTCCTTATTACTGTTCAGTTTTTATGTTGATATGCATATATACTTGCATAGTTTCATGCTTATATACATACATACATACATACATACATACATACATACATACATACATACATACATACATACATACATACATACATACATACATACATACATACCCACACACACACACATATATATATATATACATACATTCATATGTATATATACATACCTATCTATCTATCTATATGTATATATATATATATATATTCACAAAAAACAACAACAGCAAAAGACGAAGACAGGTAATGTAGAAAACAAACAGATGTATTAGTATAACGCTCGGGAATTGAAAAAGTCTTTAACGTTTCGAGCCTACGCTCTTCCACAGAGAGGAGCACAGAAAGAAACAAGGAGAGAAACTAAAGAATGTATAGTGGCTAGCGATACAGTTATTATTATTCAAATGTCTCATTATTCTTCCATACTTTCATTGCAGTTTAAACCACAGATCAGTAGACCTTGGCAATGTACAATGACATGTTTAGATTTTGTATTTATAATCAAATGATCTACATAATCTACTCGCTGGTCTATTTTTGTTAACGTCCCAAAACCTGTGCCCAGGCAATCTAACCAAATCGAGGCTACAGACTCTAGATATACTCTATCGCACAGAAGTGCTCCCGCGCCGAACAGGCCTAGATGTGAACAAAGCGACGAATTCCAACTCTGTGCACTCGTGCATTGTTCGATTATTGTTGATTTGTGGAATTATGCTTAGCAGTTGGTTTCCTTTCTGTAATGATTCCGGTTATTACCTGAGTTTGTAGCGGATGTAGCTTCAATGTATGCATTTAACAATTCCGGACAGGCAATGTTTCTCAGTCTACTGGCTATGATGAATGAGGTTGTGTGGTGGATGATTCTTAAAGGATTGATGCCAGATATTATCTTCTTTGTTCAAGCCCACATCGACATTTTCAAGTACCACTTAGAAAAGAAAGTTAGAATAGAGACAGGCGAATTTCTCAAACGGTAAAGGACTGTTTTAAAAATGGTTAGAGTGAATGGAACTTATATAAATAGACATCTTTAAATTAGAGAACAGGAGTTAATCAAGATGTGGTATCCTTCGTTGTCAGAGTGAATCTAGAACTGGTGATGGTAGTAGTAGGGGTGGCGGTAGAGGTGTCCTTGGTTGGTCCTAATTGGAGACTACTCCATTCTGAGAACAACGTTATGCATGTATTCACACATGGAATCGCTTTTGCTAATTCCCATAATTTGATTGGTATCATTGTTTATCATATCAGATTTTGTATGAGTTGTCTGCCTCATTCAGTACATCTTTTCGATACCCCTCTTCAATGCTCTTTTCCTTTTTTCTGCATTATTTGTACATTTGCGGCTAATAAATAAAGATGTGTTATTATTGTTTTACATCTCAGAACGCTCGATCTTGTTTGCTCTGTAAACTCTGTGAGAATGGGCAGCAGCTTGCTGTCAGAGGTCTCACGGGGTCTCTTTCCGCACATTATAAGCTTTGGTACTTGGTTGTTAATTATCGTAGGAAACATGCAACATCTAAGTACCAGTCTCAAAATCCTAGCTGTCCCAAGCAGTGCAGTCTTTTGGGCTTGCTCTGCTCTCATGTCAATTCCAACTTCTCTGACATATTCCTCGAACTTGGTCGTTAGAGCTCAGAGTAACCCTGCAACCACTGGAATGATTGACACTTTCCTCATAGTCCACGTTCTTGCAATTTCGTCTTTTAGTAGACTGTACTTTTCAATCTTTTCTAGTTCTTTATCATTTATGCGTGCATCTCTAGGTATTGCTATATCTTTAATCTTGGTTTCCTTGTTTCCTTTATCTATCACAACAATATCTGGTCTACGAGGCTCAATTACGGAGTCACATTGAATTGTAAAATTATTATTATCTTTGTGCTTTGGGTACGTGCTGTGGTTTGCTGTGATGCTCTTATGGCTACTGTATTGAAAGTGTTTTGCGTAGGATGTGTGCAATGCCAAGTATTGCAATTTTCTGTATGTTATATAAGTAAGTCCCGGTGTTTTTCTAATGTATTTGTCTGAATATTTTTTATCATACCTAATGCGCCTACTATGATAGGAATTGTTTTTGTTTTTAGATTCCACATTCGAGTTACCTCTATTTCCATGTCTTTGTATTTTGAAAGTTTCTCAATTTCTTTTAGAGAAACGTTGTTATCTGCTAGTATTGATACATCAATTAGAAAGCATATTTTTCCTTCATGATCTCTGACAACTATATCTGGCCTATTGGCCTAAATTTCTCTATCTGTGTATTGGCATATCCCATTGTATGGTTGCTTTCTCGTTTTCTGTGATCTTTTCTGGCGTGTGCCTATACCATCTTTTTTCTGTTGTTATTCCATAGTGTTGGCATAGCTCTCAGTATATGTAGGTCCCAACTCTTGTCGTGTCTGTGAATATATTCCTTCTTAGTCAGGATTGGGCAGCCAGAGATAATATGATTTATTGTTTCTTGTCCAACTCCACATATTAAGGATATTGTATTTGTAACTTATAACTGGGATGGCTAAAGTGTTAATACCTATTATCTTGTTTTTAGCATTGAGCTCTGTTTTCAGTATTGATCTAACTCCTCTATAATACTCTTTCTTTATTTTCTCTTTCATTTCTGCGTGTTGTATCATATCTAGTTCATTATTATTATTATCATTATTATTATTATTATTATTATTATTATTATTATTGAGTGAGAGAGCAGTACATGCAATCAAAGTGACACTGGGGTAAAATATACGAAGCCCAGTATACCCATCATGACTACCCATCTGATAAGGGTGCACCAGGCACATGCATCATAACCAAATGTGCGCGACATGGTGATCACATATCAAGATAAACAGCGCATGACCTTGCAGGTGGGGCCCAGTTAGAATTTTCTTCTTGTCGAGTAACCCATCCCGCTCAAAAGGTCCCTGAATAAGCGTTGTTTAAGGATGCTGAACGAACCACCCATGTTTCCAGAGGTGAATTATTCAAACCCCAAAGAATCCCTCTCAACACATGGCTATGATGGTCCCCCACTTCATCTGCCCGTGATCAGAGATGCACATACTGTCAGCCACTAGGGGACATGGTAAACTGGTTAAGGTCAAACAACTGACAAGCAAATCTGTGGTATTGAGCAGAATATTTGCTGTAGCCCATCTTTTATACCAAGACAAAACAATGTACGTGATAACACTTCCAATCAGTTGAGATCAGAAGCTACGAGAGCCACTGCCTGGTACTACATCAGGGCAATTATCATTATTATCACTATTATTATTATTATTATTAAAGTATACAGTGGTGATTTGACAGAATAGTTAGCTCACCAGGCAAAATGCTGAGCGGCATTTCGTCTGTCTTTACATCCTGATTTCAAGTTTCGCCAAGATCAGCTTTACATTTCATCATTTCGAGGTCGACAAAATAAGTACCAGCTGAGAACTGATGTTAACCCTCCAGCGAAATTGCGGGCCTTGAGCCAAAATTTAAAACCATTATTGTTGTTGCTGTTGTTGTTATTATTATTATTTTTATTATTATTATTACTATTATTATTATTATTATTATTATTATTATTATTATTATTATTATTATTATTATTATATTATTATTATTATCATTATTATTATTATTATTATTATTATTATTATTATTATTATTATTATTAGTTGTTGTTGTTGTTGTTGTTGTAGTCATGATCTGAGTAACATATTAAGAGATAATCGTATGAGACACATACAAAATTCTCAAGGTACAAAGAAGTGTGAATGTTCTAAGAAATCTTATTAAGTACGATAGTTTTTTCTACCTTCTGGAGCGTGATAATATGTATGAGAACTAGCAACCTGACGATGCATTTAAAAATATTATGACAGGATCATTATTATAAATATATGAATTGGATAGACTTAACCCGGTTTCTAAGGCATCTAACCGAGAACAAGGTTTCATCCTTGAGAGTGCAAGGCTGGGATGACAATTCGCTGCAACGTTAACCTCCACCTACTGAGTAGAGTAGATTAGCATCCAAAGAAAGTACCTGGCTCAATGACAACACAAACTGCCCGTCCACCAATCAAACCCACGATCTTACGGTGGTGAGCTCATTACTCTACATACTAGGCGCTCGCATATAAAATTCCATATCTTAAAAATGGGAAAGCATATTGCAAAGTATAGTTAAGTTACACTATATGAAATATGACCGGTTGGGGACATCTGGATGACTGTTTATCACAGATAAGCTCTCACAAAGCAATGGTAATGCCATTAATAGCGCTGACACCACAAATGCAATGCCCTCATTAAGAATAGCCTCCAGAAATAGCCACGACAATAAACCCGGCCTGAACCAGCTTTTAGTCGAAGACATTAAGGGAAGATAAACCAACAAAAGAAACTCTAAGTAGTCACTCGACCTTCTAGAAATAGTAGCAATTTTGCAACGCCACAAAAAAGAAAATAACACCCTCGTATTCATAAAAGGTTAGGGTTACATTGAATGCCATAATCATATATACAGAATGTCATGATGATTACAGAGCATTGATTTTCCTAATCATAGTTGTCCTTGAGATAAACAGTAACAGTAATCACGACGTTGCTGTTCAGAAACTCACATTACAACTGCTTGAACTTAGGTTCGATTTCAATGAGCGGTATCTTGGGAAAGTGTTTGTGGACGGAATTCGATGTTCGACTTAACACCACCATCTGACTATGGGATTCTTTAGCAGAGATTACTGTAATGACAGGAATATTTCCACGAATCTCTACCACTACGATCACGGCCAGCACTACCACCACTAACACCATCAACACAAACATAATCATCATAACCACTACCATCGCCACAATTATAATTACTTCTACAACTTCCACCACTACCATAACCATAGCTACCATACCTACCATACCAACGCCACAGCCACCACCACCACAGTTACCACCACCATCACAGCGATCACCACCAACATCATCATAGCCCCCATGGTCACCACCAACACCAACACGAACTACATAGCAACAACCACTACAACCTATAATACATGACCACAACACTTCCGATACTATAGTAGGAACACCTCTTCGATCCCCTCCCCCATGGTCACCACTATCACCATTTCCCCTAATTGTGATCAACTCCAGCATCAAACTTATTTGCAAACACCACCGCCGCTTCCAATACTATAATGGCTTCAACAACACTACAGATACCACTGCCACCGCACTCACTAATACCACCTGTACCACTGTTATGACATCAGTCTCATCACCACACCAAACAACGCCACCACCAGCTCCATTACTGGCACAAGTACCAGCAACGAGCCTCTACGCGCTAACAAGGGAGACTTTATTTGGTTCGTGTGACATACTAAAAATAGCAGCCAAATCTCATTCCGTTATCACTCAGCGGGCTTACAAATGAAAGGACATGGAATAATTATGTATGCAGAACGCAGTAATTGTTTCTCATGAAGATTACGGTTGAAATTGCTTAATTCGGGTGTGCACTTGCTCAGTACCAGCCTAGAGGTGAAAAAGCATCAAAAAATCATTTTGGCTGCTAAAATTTGCAGCCAAAAGTACCTCAACATAGTCACTTAAATAGCGCAAAGGAAATGATGCTGTCATAACAGACCTATACCAGAAAATAAGACTGCATAGCCATATATGAATGTCTTTGATGCTAGGCTCACCCGAATAGATTCGACCTAGGGTTAAATATCAATAACAACCATAACTTCAACTACAACTGCTATCTCAGACAGACTGATTTTCTGCCAACAAACCTCTAGCTTTCGCTATCTCAATCACCACAACTACCAAAACATCTATCAGCCCCAACACCACCATCACTACTACTAAAACCGTACCACTATAACCATCATCATCATCATCATCTCAATCTAGGCTACAAGCTACTTTCTCCACCACCACCACCACCATCACAACTACTTCACTTCTGCTAGTCTGCACCAACGTCACCGCATCTTTTACTTCGTCATTTGCCCCTCCCTTTCGCCCTTCTCCTCCACCTGCACAAATACATACAACGTGCGCACACACGCACGCACACATGCACACACGCACACACGCACACACACACACGCACACAAAGACAGATATATATATATAGCTTATATATATATATATATATATATATACATATATATATAGTTTCTTCTCTCACCCTCATGTTACTACTTCTTCATTTACCGGGCCTCTTCTACAAGCTCCTGAGCGAATATCAATACGCACATACACACACATGCTCACTGACATACACACATATATTCAAACATTCAAATAAACATACATGTGAACACATATTCAAACATATCCAAACGCATACACAAACTCGCACGCACACACACACACAACTACCATTTTATCTTTCTCGTTTGTTCCCCTGCTGCACTGTAGCTGATATTCCTACTTCGTCTGCTGTTTCCATTCTGCAGAAACGATGAGTCAGCATTTGCATGGAAGCAACCCTTGATCCAACACCGCTTGCAAACCACACAATTAAACTGTTTGGCTTTTAGATTCGCTCTCTCAGATTCTTTCTATCTCTCCACCTCTATATCTCATTCAAACTCTGTCTCTGTACACAGCCATACCTTCTATGATAATTACATAGACGCCTATGCGTTCAAACGTGCATAGAGATATATACGTATATAATATATATATATATATATATATATATATGCATACATATATACATATATACATATATACATATTTACACACACACATGTATATATGTATATATGAATATATCTATGTATGTATACACATATATATGCAATGCTTCTAGACATATATATATATATATATATCATATATACATATGCATGTATATACAATACTTATAAACATATGTATATATATATATATATATATATATCATATATACCTATACTTATATACATGTATATATACATGCATGCATATATATATATGAGAGAGAAAGAGAGAGCATGTGTGAAAGGGAGACACAGAGAGACAATTAGAGCCGGACAGATGCGAAGTGGGGTGAGAGAGAGAAAAGCAAGACAGGGACTATGGGCATTCATATACGTATAAATACAGCTACATACATAGATGAACACATACATAAGATGTGTATGCTCATCTGCATACATGTGTATGTGTGTGTGTATCTATGTGTCTGCGTATGTGTGCTGTGCGTGTGTGTGTGTGTTTATTGAAATATATACGTAACAAATGTGTATATGCATGCATAAGTCCATGTCTATATATGAATATGCGTGCGTTGATACACTGGTATATAACTGTGCTCTTGTATATGTGTGTCGAACTATTCTATGTTTATATACTTGTGAAGAACGAGTTCTGATCTGTGTGTCTTAACACTAGATGTCTATACATTGACATCTGAATATATGTCTCTGAGTATATGAAATTGCTATGCCTATAAATATCTGGACACGCACATACATGTACTTATACATACATTTATATATACATGCATAGATATATATATATATATATATATATATATATATATATATATATACATATACACATGTGCACACATACACTTATGCAGTGATATATATATATATATATATATATATATATATATATATATATATATATATATATATATTTAAACACATAAGAGATGGCCATAATAGGACACCTGACTCACTAGAAAGAGCAGTTAAACTCCAAACCACTAATAGTTGTAATTCTGAATTGGAAAGAGAAATAAAAACGTTTACCCTATCTTTCTTGGACTATGCATAGTTTCGGCAATCTTTTGTAAATAAGATAAAATTATTTTAATTTACGATTGGCGTTGCCATCTTCAGCAGGAAGCCAAGGATAGCATATTGGCACGAGGCGATAAGAACCATGCCTCGAGTCTATATGCTATATCTTTTCAAAATCCACCACGCTCGCGCGGTTTTTCAGCAGTGAATATAACTGCCGATTTAATTTCAAAATTAGCCAAAAAAGCCTTTTATCATTAATTAATATATTTTAGGGTAGCAAAAAAATTCTAGAAAAATTATATATATATATATATATATATATATATTATATATATATATATAATATATATATATATATTATTATTATTATTATTATACATATATATATATATATATATATTATATATATATATATATATATATAACTGGCACTCCGTCAGTTATGACAAGTACTCCAGTTGGTCCAATGAACGGAACACCCTGCTCGTGAAATTAACGTACAAGTGGATGAGCTCTCCACAAATACGAATACCCTTAACATAGTTCTAATGGAGATTTCACATGATACAGAACGTGAGAAGGTTGGCCCTTTAAGATACATCTATTACTCATTTTTACCAGCTGAGTGGACTGGAGCAATATGAGATACAGTATCACAGAGCACGCCGGGTATCGAACTCACAACTTTACGATTGATAGCCGAATACCTTAACCGCTAAGCCAAGCACCTTCACACACACACACATACACACACACACACACATGTAAATAGATGCTTATGATTTTGGCATATTTACAACATTTGTTTATGGCAAGAAATTTTCTTCAAGACAAAACACTGTGAATATCGTTGTTACGGGTTCGAAATGCCCGAAGAATATTTGACTGTTCATAACCTTGCATAAATACATATGTACGTACAGAGATTTTAATATTTCGCTGATGCATTGCAATACAAATAACCTGGTGTAGAACTCAGTATACATAGGTTTCAGAACAAAGTGTTAACTGAGAATAGAACAGTAATAAGAAAGAGAGATGACAAAAGAATGAATGATTATCGTGTGAACTTCATTAGCTTACAGCTGTTTCTACTATGAGATGCAGTGGTCTGATAGTTGTGTGCCTTAATAACACCTTATAGCTTCACCAGAGCTTCAAATATGAAGTGCAAATTATTTGGGAAAGAATTACATTTGTGCCTAAATATATATGGAACAACAGCAACAATGAGAAAAGCCAATACAGATGCATATAAGAAAAGTGTGCGTCCAGAATGTAATTTGTGGAAATATATGTGTATAAGCGTACACACGTAGTAGGAGTATCCACAGTTACAAAAAGACACACACGCAAAAACACAACTCGCAGACACACAGAGACATGCACACGCAACGGGACATACGTGCTCTCACTTTTTATCCCGCCGTTTGTCCTATTGTCATGACATTGTTACCTTCACGCTGATTCTGGAGGAATGACTTGGGATATCTTGTATGCATTAATTCTTGGCATGCATTTGCCTAGTAATTCTCAGCCATATGAGCGACGTTTTTTTTTTTTCCTTTTTTCTTTTATCAGACTTGTTTCTGCCAATGTCTGCCTACTTCACTTGGGAAACTTGGCAAGCTGACAATTAACTCCCTTCCTGGAGCGTTCGCATCCTGGGATTTTTTTAAACAGAATATCCATAATACCACCGTTGATACTGCATACTTTTTCTGTAAAATACGAATACTACCTCTTTCAGATTGTAGCTATACATGCAACCTCGTTAAATTCCGTTTAGCTGCTCTAGATTTTTCTTCACAACGAATTCCTAACATCTTGAGAAAGAAACTAGAGGCTTTTATTGGCTATCATCATTTATCTCTTGAGTGCTGATTGATTTGATTTGAACTGAATTTATTTTTATTTTCTTTTGTCAACAATCTTCTGTACAAGGAGTTTCTCATTCTTTCTTGACAGCCATAAATATATGGTCAAGCATTCACTTTATGATACCACCTTTTTATTCTTGTATTTCATAGTTCAGTTTTAGCTGATGAAACGCATAACAATCTGTTTATTTATTTATTTATCCATAAAATAATAATAATAATAATAATAATAATAATAATAATAATAATAATAATAATAATAATAATAATAATAAGGGTGTCTCAATGAAACATGTGCGAAACAGGGTGTCTCAATGAAACATGTGCGAAACACACGCACGATATCAACACCGGAAAGTTTACATAGAATAAAATAGAAACGGACCAAAATAGAAAATAGTGAGTACATAAATTGAATAATTATGCATACACTCGAATGTCTACACAATCATATATACATTTTGATACCCATAGGACTACACATACATCCCAAAGTTGAACACACTAAGTGAAATTTACACGACACACACTCACGCACATGAAAACACGTGTCACAAACCAAGCAAAAGCAAAATCAAAACTTTCTTTGTTTTTCTTCTTATTTTATTCTCATAGTTTAGAACTACCACAGACAGAGTGAACCTTTCACAAGGGTAAAAAGCACCACAAAAAAACTATGTCCGGAGGTAAATCTATCAACAAAAAAATCAATAAATAAAAAATTACAGACGAATACAGATCTGCTAGCCTTAAGAAATTACGCTACGGGTGATGTTTACATTCAGAGGCAGTGTCGTCGCAAAAACTTAATCCTAAACTGACAGATCCGACTCCTAATGTAAGAGCCGAATCTCGTCATGCCTCAATGTCAACAAAACAAATAACAAACCACAATGGTCATCGATCGGTTTACAAAAGACCACAAACCCGAACATTGAACCAAATTCTGATTGAAAAATCAGCCATTGGTTCAAATCCTCCTGATACACGGGAGCTGGACGTACCCCACAACCGGAATATTCCAACAGATGGCCAACCATGCCCGTCATCAAATAACCAAAAGAAAAAGAAGGAAAATAGTCTAGGGAAGATAATAAGGTAGTTCTTACGGCCTTCTACCATGCCATATATTTCCCCACAGATAAATCTAACACTGTACAAACCTACATAAACTGGAGACAGAAACACCCTGAAGTAAAACCCTACATAGACAGTAACAATCTTGCCAACGTCAGAAGAAACATTATAAAAAAAAATTACTGACTGAAGTAGAGATTGACCAAATCAAACAAGCACTAACGGATAAAAACAACGAAGCTGCAGCTAAAGAAGATAATACAGAATAAAATAATTATAGACCAGCCCAGGGCTGATAAAAACGCAGTAAGGATTGAAAGAGTTAGTATAACTGATAGGCAAAGTGAAATACTCACTGAACCAATCATAAACACTAGAGACAGATGAACATCAAATAGAAGAAGAAAGTCACACAAATATTGACCCAACTGAACTACATGAACTAAAGAATCAAATCATGATTGAATGGCTGAAAATTAAAGAAACCAGTATGGATGAACGCGATACACTCCCGAGAATCCTCATCTCTAACCAAAACATGAAAATAATTGGTAAAATCCGCCTTGCACTTAAGGATATAATTTCATCTAATGATGTTAATATCACAGATCTCAACCACCTGTACTATGCATCCGCGAAAATCTGAACGATTCTATGTGGTGAAAAGATTCGAAAACGGCAACATTCCTACAAAAAGCCTTCTTGGCAAGAGCGTATCCAACATCAAATAAAACTACTTAGGTCTGACATTGAATGTTTGAAAAACCTTAAGGTTGACAAGACTACCAAACCTACAAAAACCCAAAAATTAAAGAAAAAAATATATGAAAACTATACTTGATATTGATGCCACCATACAAACCATCAAACAAAAGGTATCTGCTAAAGCTGCCAGCATAGCGAGGTATGAAAAGCGTGTTAAATTCTTGAAGGACAACATGTTCAAAAATAACCCCAAAAATTTTTGCAGGAAGATAGGGAAAAGAGTTACTGTAAAGTCTGTATCATCAAAAGAAGAAGTGCACGGTTTTTGGAATAAAATTTGGACAGAAGAAAAAAACACAACAAAAAGGCTCCTTGTATTGATAGAATAGCTACGGATGGTGTCAAGTGGGAGGGTGTCAAGGTAGAAGACGTAAGATCTGCTCTCAGGAAGTCAAGCAAATGGAAGTCTCCAGGAAAGGATAAAATTCCTAACTTCTGGTTGAATGCCTTCCCAGAGAGCCATGAACTGCTAACAGAACATTACAATGATATTTTGCAACACCCTAGTAGGATGCCTGCTTGGCTAGTTAATGGTTTAACATTCTTGCTCCCCAAAAGTGAAGAAACAAATGAACCAAAAAACTATAGACCCATAGCCTGCTTAACAACTATGTATAAAACGCTTACATCTATCCTGACAGAATATATCTAGAGTTTTTTAATAGACAGCAGCATATTCCCTAATGAACAGAAAGGATGTAAACGTGGATCCTATGGTTGTAAAGATCAGCTACTCATCAATAAGATGATCTTAGAAGATTGTCACAAACAACACAAAAACTTATCAATAGCCTGGATAGACTATAAAAAGGCTTTTGATAGCCTACCACATAGCTGGATAAAGAAATGCCTGGAAATGTATAAAATAGCGCCTACTCTGCGAAACTTTTGTCTGTAACTAATTTTGAACAGTGACGATGAATCTCTAAATGCTGGTATGTAAAAATTTCATGTGGCATTTTCCAAGGTGACTCACTATCACCACTCCTCTTTTGTTTAGCCTTAATACCTCTTTCAAAATTGCTCAATGACGCACAGTACGGATATAAAATGTTGGATAAAAATATAAATCATCTTATTTACATGGATGATTTAAAGCTCTTTGCAAAAAATGACCAACAACTAAAGGGCTTACTAACGATTGTTAAACAATTCAGCGATGACATCAGAATGCAATTTGGCCTCGATAAATGTGCAAAAGCTACTTTTATCAAAGGAAAAATGATAGAAATATCTAACGTTTACCTCGACCAGCAGAATGTCATAAAAGAGTTAGACCCAGCGGAGAGCTACAAGTACCTAGGGGTAATTGAAGGGGATGGAATAAGGCATTCAGTGAAAGGATCAGGAGAGAATGTTTTCGCAGAGTAAGAGCAATACTCAAGACAGAGCTGAATGCGAGAAACAGGATCGAAGCGTTTAATGCTTTAGCCATACCAGTCGTGACTTACAGTTTCAATATCGTTAACTGGTCAATTACTGAAATATGTAATCTTGACAGAAAAATACGAAAACTGTTGACAATGCACAGAATGCACCACCCTGAGGCAGATACAGAACGACTTTATCTGCCAAGAAAAGAGGGAGGCCGTGGACTTTTACAACTGGCATTAACAATGAAGATTGCTACAATTGGCCTGGATGTTAAAACTTGTCTCAAAACATGAAAACGAGAAAGCATCATACTCAGTAACAAAACAGGCAAAGGAATATCTAAGTGAATTCCAAATACAGCAAATTTCGTAATTAGACACACACGAAACAAGCACAGAAAAAGCTAAGCGCATGAAAACCCGTGCTAAAACTGCTGTCTTAGATATTCTGAATGATAAATGGCAAGAAAAACCTCTCAATGGCAAATACCCAAAGAGAGTGAATAATGCAGATGTTGACAAAGCCCTGACCCATCAATGGCTAATGGCTTCTGGCTAAAAATCTAAGACAAAAGGGTTTATCATAGCAGCTCAAGGTCAATGCCTACCTAGAAGGAACTACCAGGCCAACATATTAAAAAACGGCAGTAGCCCAACATGTCGTATATGTCAACAACAAAATGAAACCATTGATCATGTTGTCTCCAAGTGCAGTATTCTTGCGCCTACAGAGTATCTCAACAGGCACGATAGAGCTGCACAATATATTCACTGGGTAATTTGCAAAAACCTGGATTTGCCCCATGAAAAAAACTGGTGGGAACACAAACCACCCCCAGTGCTTGAAAATGACCACATCTCACTCCTCTGGAGCTTCACCATTCAAACCGACAGAAAGATAGATGCAAATAGGCCAGACATCATACTGAAATATTTCAAACAAAGAACATGCCTCCTCATTGATATGACTGTCCCAAACGATATAAACGTATCTGTCAAGACCTACCAGAAACTGAGTAAATATAAAGATCTTGAAATAGAAATCAACAAAATTTGTAACCTGAAGACTAAAACAATACCTGTTGTCATAAGTGCTCTGGGAATGATAGCAAAAGGGACTGATTGCTACCTAACTCAGATACTAGGAAACCCCAAAGTGGCAGAAATTCAAAAGATAGTGCTCATGGGAACAGCTCATATCCTACGTAAAATACTTTCTATGTAATCTCAAGTTTTAAAACAAACATAATTTTCATATGGTTGTTTAGGCATTCACTAGTACAACACTAAGTACAAAACCAAATATATGGCACCCTAGGCATAACACCAACATGAACTTCTAACTTGTTGTCTCTTGAGGTCTCTGGGTGAGACTTGGAGCCAGCTTGGGCAAATGTAAAGCAAAAGTCAAACATATAATAATAATAATAATAATAATAATAATAATAATAATATAATAATATAATAATAATAATAATATTATTATTATTATATTATTATTATTATTATTATTATTATTATTATCATTATTTTTATTATTATTATTATTATTATTATATTATTATTATTATTATTATTATTATTATTATTATCATTATTATTGTTATTATTGCTATTATCATTGAGGCGGTGAGCTTGCAGAATCGATAGCACACTGAACGAAATGCTTAGCAGTATTGCGCCGTCGCTACGTTCTGGGTTCAAATTCTGCCGAGGTTGACTTTGCTTTTCATCCTTTTGGGGCCGATAAAATAAGCACCAGTTGAACACTAGGGTCGATGTAATCGACTCATCCACACTTCCCACAAGTCGCCCTTACTTTTTCTTTGTCAAACAAACATACATTTTGTCACGCATGAAAAGCTCAAGGTGAGGAAATATATGTTCGTAGCAAGCCTGGAGAACATATAGGAAGATCTTTTGAAACTTAGGTTTGGTGTGATTTGCGATGTAGGGTCTGTCATTGACGTGCAAGAGTGTAAGTCCTTGTCTGTTTATCAATGCCAGACGTTTCCTGGATAATGTAGAAATGAGAGCAGTAGACCTTCCCAAAAAACGTAAGCTTGGGCGTAAAATATGATTGTTTTACAAATGATACGAGTATAAAAGTCGGCAACATCTACATTGGGAAAATATCAAATCGCAAAGTTCAACAGCGTATAAGCGATGAGCATTAGCGTAAATGACTTCTCCAGTGATACTGGAAGTTGCTCAAATCCATTAACGAAATGAATGCCTTTTAATCAATGGTTAGGAATGTATTCGTTGATACGTAAGGCATCCTCTTGGTCAAGCCAAATGTAATACTTTTGTCACATTAGAAATTTGTAGACGTTTCTCACATTAGAAATAGTAGCAGGTACTATCATCTAAAAACAAATATTTTAAATAATGTAATCCACAGTACACTATTCTTAAAAATTAAAACTGGTCATGATTTGGATGTTTTGACCACACGTCTTATCGAATAAGACAAACTTAGAAGGAAATATTGACATCAATATTATTTATTATTGTGAATATATTCAATTTAAAACACTATTTTAATACTTATATTTAAAAAAATAAGTTATTTTATGCTTCGATGCTCAAATTTGTATCAATTTTCCGGTTAAAACGATGAAAATTACCCTATGAATCATTTTTGCTGTACGGTTATGAACGTGCAGCCCACAAAAAAAAAGGTGAAAAATGTTAAATTGATTAGTTGAGAGAAAACATGTTCCAACAAGAATAACCTATTTTCTTAGTGTCTAGAAACATTAAAAACCGTATAATTTGTTATCAAATAAGTCGTATCAACAGCTACAAGTTGGGTGATAGTATCTTTTCTAATTAAAAATTGTATTGTCTTGTTTTCTGTAAGACTTGCATAGTTCTTTTCGGAAAATAAATGTTTGTTTAAAGTATATACCTTCCCTTGAACACTGTTTCTTTTTGCCTCATTGTTCCATATACTATCGTGTCCATGCCTCTATGATGAAAAATCCTGTTTCATTTTCGTATTGTAGCCCCATGCCCGTATATTTCCAATTCCAGCTTACCGTTACAAAGTTCGGCTAGAAGATAGCTCCATCACTTGATATGTTTTTTATTTGTTTTGTTTATATTAGATTTGATTTGTTTTATTAGGTGGAAACTTTGACTTTCTGATTTCAAATTCCACAGATTAACATGCTCCCGACAACACAGAGATATGAAACAACAATGTACCTAAATTGATTAAATCATTCTTAAGTCTCATAAGTCTTTGACATTTCCAACATATTAAGAGTGTGCTAGTGATGGTTCAGATTATAACAAGTGTACTGCATTGATTCACAGTGTTATCGAAGTATGTATACCAGGTCAATTCTGACGAAGCAGAACTACGGTAAGCTGGTTGCCGACTAGGTGCAATCTACATATCTATTATTCTCGATATATCATGCTTTCGCCTGGGAGAGGACCATAATCAATATCCAAAATTGTTGCTATTTTATCACAAACTCACCACTGCACAATCTATTTATGTTATCCAGTATTTTCTAGCTGTTGTCACAGCGAAGATGAGCATGGAAGACTCAAATGTTCACTATATTTACTATTCCTCTGCACTCGTGAATGTTATTGTGCATCAGAGGACTGTTCTAAGGATCAGTGAAACAATTAAAGATGATAATATTTCTAATTTTTGTTTTGTTTTCATCTTTTTTTGTAGCCTGGCTCAGTTGTAGTGTTTTGATGGAGTATAGCAAGACGGTAGCTTGAACACTTAAATGTACTTTATTTTGTCGACCCAGTAGATAAGGGCCCATCGGACGGCTTTCCTTCTCCCATGTCTTAGTGCCCATGCCCTAGCCCCGACAGTGCAACCTTCGTGCTTGGCATTGCAGAATCAATGACGAGCCAATTTCACCGCTTGCGCGTCTTCTAGGTACCTCTCGTAGCTTCTTAACTAGGCTGCTCTCTATCCTGTATTCCTCTGACGCTATTTCTTTCCTAAACCTTAACGCCTTTACTTTAATAGCCTTTTCAGGGCTATCCACCATCGTGACTGTACCTGAAAACTTTCGTTGGACTAACTTATTAACCCGGTCTCTGAAAGCTGGACGCACTGGGAAGGACGCATTCAGCTTCCAGTATGGATCCTGTCTAGGTCAACCTTACAGAATACACATTTGACTTGATTAATGGACAACATATAATTGGTGGACAACTTATGCTACTTCTATTTACAGGCCTAAAAATGACTTTTATCTAGAAACAATCTGGAGTACCCGATGCGGTTTGCTCATGTCCACATTAGTGCATTCGGAAAATCAGGTCGATACATGTCTGCCATCTCCGATCATCTAGGCCTAACCTATACAGGTGTGTGTTTAAGATGACGTTCCAGTTGGCCACTAGAACTTAAAAGTGAGACGTCCCAAGGAAAACTTCCAAACCTTTGAAGAAGTCTGGCTGCCCTGCCCAGTCAGGACATACACAACAACTAGTCTAACAGGCCGACTAAAAGATGTGAAGATCTTAAAATTGTTGAAAATAAGAGCTGGATAGTGTGTGTCGAAAATCTGGCTTTGTTGACAGTCGTCACATCCACACTTGATGACCTAAGGTTGTTGAGCAAGTAATCTTCCTTCCAAGGCGTCCTTGCTTCCAGGGCAACCCAATGTCACGAATTATAACATGCAGTTCTTCCCCCGGAAGGTGAAGGAGATCTGAAGTCTTGTGGATTGTGCCTGGTTTAAAGTGGAGTAGTACCTCCAGGCTGATCTCAGACAAATTTTCATAACGAGTCAGCTTCACCTGCAGGATACTGTTACTCCCTTAAAAAACGATACACGTAAAATTGCTACATAAATGTATTATCGGAGGAATTCTTAAGATCTTTTTCCTCCTTCATTAATACGGTGGATGGAACAATTTTTCTCACCAAGAGGGTATCACGGAATGTTTAGCGGCCAGAGCTTCAATCATGAAGAGCACTAAAATGTAATAATAATAATAATAATAATAATAATAATAATAATAATAATAATAATAATAATAATAATAATAACAACAACAACAGCAAAAGCACTCAGAGTGCATAAACCTCCGCCAAACCTCCGCTAAACATCCCCCTTAACGATTAGCCGGAGATTATTTTTAAAAAGAGAATATCTGAAATAAACTCGACTGCTCTCACAAACGAGAGTCCCAAAAATGAAACCGACTGCTCTCAAAAATTAAGTAACATAGAAACGGGAAAATAATCCAGAATCCTTGTCCGATACCTGATCGATCAATGGAACGTGAAGGTGGGTGTACGGACCGTGTTTGTAAGGCTGTTTGTGTTGTCTGCAGTGGGAATAGGGGCAGTTTTCTCTATGAATGCCTTTTGTAGTCTATCCACTGATATAGTGTCTTTACGACAATTATGGCTACCGTGAAAAATTTATCCATGTGAGAAAAAAAACGGAAAGGACCTGCATACGGTGCTGGTAACGGAGGTTTAACAACGTCATTGCACACAAAAACGTGAGTCCAAGAAGTAAAGCTTCCTTCAAGGCAGAGCTAGAAATGCAATTGCCAATAAGGTAAGATGTTTTAAACAGGAGCGATATACTCAAATTTCATAAAACTAATTAATTTTATTATTGTTACTGAATATATTAGTGTTATTTAATTTCTTAACGGTTTTGCTGTCATTTGTTTATGTAGTTTGATGTTTTTATCCATTAGTTTCTACTTAGAAATGCGAGTAAAATGAATAATACAGAAACGAAAATTAAACTTTTGAAACAGTATCGCCGCCATAACTTACTTCTAAACCATGAGCGGGATTTCAAGGGAGATAATCAGAGAAAGACTTGAAAGTGAACGAAAGATCCTAATAGTTCATGTAAAGTAAATATAACAAATAATTCAGAATCCTTGTCCGGTACCGGATCGATCCCCAAATCTAACCACTTCGTTCCAGTCACGAGGCCAAACATCTCTGAAAGTTTCATCCGAATCCATCCAGCGATTCTTAAGTTATCTTGTTCACGGACAAACAAGTAAACAAGCAGAACTGAAAAACAACACCTCTGTCTTCGCTGAGACGGAGGTAATACTAATAATGGTTACTAAAGGTACAAAGCCTGGACCGTTGAGGGATAGAGCTAGCTGGTTACATCGACCCCGTGAGTAACTGATACCTATAGCATCGACCACGAAAGAATGAAATGCAAAATTGTCATCGTCAGCATTTGAACATAAAATCTACAGCCGGAAGAAACGCAGCTAAGCATTTTGTCCGGCATGATAATTATTCTGATGATGATGATAATAATAATAATAATAATAATAATAATAATAATAATAATAATAATAATAATGATAATAATAATAATAATAATAATAATAATAATAATAATAATAATAATGATGATAATAATAATAATAATAATAATAATAATGTGGTGATGATGGTGATAATGATGATAACACCAGCGGTAACAACAATAACATCAACAACAACAGCAACAACAATAATAATAATAATAATAATCATAGTCAGGAGATGAAGAAGAGGAAATAAAAGCTGCTGCAAAAAAGTAGAAGAGGAGACCAATTATACCTCTTTATGATATAGCAGCCAGATAAACATTCACTTATTGGCTAGACAGTACATAAATTAATGCGTCGATGTGTTTTGAAAGATAAAAGAAGAAAAAAAAAAAAAAACAAAACAAACAAAACAATTATATAAATGTGGATGAGGCAAGAAAAACAGAGCACAAAGATAAAAAGAATAGATGCACAGGCTACTACTACTACTACTACTACTACTACTACTACTTCTACTACAGCTGCGCTACTACCACTCAACAAATGTTATAGAGGAAGAAAATGTCGAACAGGAAGATTATAGGAGTTAAATGCTAGAGAAGCCTAATGAACAAAAAGTGTACCATTTACGGATGCGCTCGCGTGCGTTTGCATGTGTTTGGTGTGTGTACCTATATATGCCAATATTTGTTTGCTTATACACATGCAAATTCATAGTAGACATAGAAATATATTTATACATACAAACATACATACATACATACACATATACATATATATATATATATATATACATATATAAAACTTAGATAAAACTTAGATATGTTTCGACCAGAGATTGGTCCAGGCCATGTCTAACTTAATAGCACCACCTGATTATATATATATATATATATATTATATATATATATATATATAATAGATATATATATATATATATATATATATATATATATATATATATATATATATATATATAATATAATATATATATATATATATATATATATAATATATATATATATATATAATATATATATATATATATATATATATATATATATATATATATAAGTAATACTAAGCAATAAAGGGTTTAGCAACGAATTGCCTTACCACATACCGAATTTAGAAATAGCAGTCAAAGAGTTATAGCTATTTCTTCTACTAAAAGGGAGATCTCAGTAAAAAAAGCAATTGCTGTTTTTACTGAGATCTCCCTTTTTAGTAGAAGAAATAGCTATAACTCTTTGACTGCTATTTCTAAATTCGGTATGTGGTAAGGCAATTCGTTACTAAACCCTTTATTGCTTAGTATTACTTAAATTTCCTCGAATGAGGCTTTTACATGCCGAAGACTACTTGGTGTAATTGATAATTATTCCAAATTAATTAATTTCACCCTTCATCATTACGGATAACTATATATATATATATATATATATATATATATATATATATATATATATATATGTATGTATGTATGTATGTATTTAGAAGGTTGAAAAGATGAAAAGAAACACACGAGTTGATATATATGCCAAGATTTCATAACGATCTCGACCCCACAAGAGTAAACAAGGGACACAGAGACAGGTAGAAACAGGAAAATGTCCATTGTATTTGAATACTATGCCAATATTCTTTGAAAAAACTTTTCTTTTAAGTTTTCCAAAATTTTATTGTTTTCTATACTTACATTTGAAAAAGTCTCAATGACTGAAGCCGGTAGTTAAATGTTTTTTATAAAATTATTTTAGCATTTTCTACCTTGACATTTTTTTACGAAAAAGACAAAAGACGAAGATAGGTGGTGTACAAAACAAACAGATGTATTAGTATAACGCTCAGGAATAGAAAAAAGTCTTTTACGTTTCGAGCCTACGCTCTTCTACAGAAAGGGACACAGAAAAACAAGGAGAGAAAAATGTGTGTAGTGGCTAACGATCTAACATGACGACTAGTATATATATATATTATATATATATATATATATATAATATATATATATATAAGAGAGAGAGAGAAATGGAAAACAAAGACAAATGCGCAGGATGTAATTTAAACCATTTATATCGCTGACATATGTTTCGATGGATACAATAAAATTAAACCGGGAGGAAAAATTATGCGGAATGATGTACCAGTCTCCAGGGAAGAGATTATAAATAACAGTGTTCATTAATAAGCCATTTATATGGATGTAAGAAATTATAATATATATATGATATTATAATATATTGTAATTTCTTATATCTGTAAAACTGGCTTATTAATGAAGATTGCTATTTATAGTCTCTTCCCGATGAGATTGAAACATTTTTCCACATTATTTTTCCTACCGGATTAATTTTAATGTATCCATCGAAACATATGTCGGTTATATAAATGACTTACATAGCCTAAAACAGTAGGTAGCAGAAAGTAGTTAACAACCCTCACCATATAATGTAATATCTTTGAAACAAAACCCTACCTGTCTCGTCTTGCATTGAGCATTACTAAACATATATATATATATATATATATATATATATATATATATATATACATATCACGGGACTAATATCAATTGGCGCTTCCAAGCACTTCCTTAAACCATATTCAGTTAAATATATCCATGTGTCAAAGATGTGATCATAAATAGTCATAGGTAATATACCGACCAAACCATCTACATACACAACTAACACTCCGTCGGTTACGACAACGAGCGTTCCGAATACGCTAACCAAATACGCTAACCACCAAGCAACACGCCTTCATTACATACATACGAGGAATGTTCATTAAAGATTTTCCCTGACCCATTTCCGGTTATTATGGAAACGGAACTTGAACATGTATAATTATATACCTGCCACATTGTAAATTGCAGCTTTCCACTTGTATTTGTTTGTCTTTTACGACTGTTTAAGGTGTTATAACGGAGGTAGTTGAATGCATATCAGCGATTAGGTTGTTATACTCGAAAGGTTCTACACCAAATGAGATTTTCGATGAGATGAAAGAAGTATATGGTGACGATGCACCATCATACGACGTAGTCAAGCACTAGCATCACCAGTTCAAATGTGGTCTGACATCGGTGGAAACTGCTTCTATTCCTAGACGACCATATTCCACCACTGATAACGACACCGTCCATAAAGTGGAATCCACTATTTTGGAGAATCACTGCATAACTATTCGGCAACTAGCCCAAGAAGTAAAGATAAGTTTAGGGTCCGTGGAAAAAGCATTCACGGAAGTTGTCTGTACGATTAATTTCCCAGATGTTCACACATTTTCAGAAGTAGGAACGAATCCATTCCAGGCTCTTTTGGCAATGTTCCGAGAAAACGAAGAGCGCTTTTTTGGCAGACTTATCATACAGACTGAAACATGGATCCATCACTATGATCCTGAGAGTAAAGTCCAGTCGAAGCAACGGAAGCATGATAACTCACCACCTCCAAAGTAGGCTCGTTACCAAACCTCAGCAGGCAAAGTGATGCTCGCAGTCTTTTGGGATCAGCTCAGAGTAGTGATGATTGATTTTTTGGTGAAGAGTACCACGATTAACGTCTCTGCTGCAGAGATTGCAGGACGACGTCAAAGCTGACCAAAGGAATACGCCTCCTCCAAGGCAACGGCCCAGTTCACAATGCGCATGTTGTCCAGATGAAAGCACACTCCTGCAGCTACGAAATCCTTCCTCACCCTCACTTACTTTCCCGATCTCGCACCATCTGACTTCTACCTCTTTCCAAACATGAAGTCTTTTTTGAAGCGGAAGCACTTTTCGGATGATGATGAACTTATTTCCGAGGTAAAGTCTGAGATCCAGATGCAACCTACCGGCCTCTACAGACGAGATGTTCACAGCTGCATAAAGCGATAAAGTGTGTCACCACTGGTGGGGGCTATGTAGAGAAGGACTAATAATTTTCCCAAGTTTCGTTTATCCCAGTCCTTGGGAAGTGTGTCAAAGGAAATCTTTAATGAACACCCTTTGTATTCACATGCATGCATATATACATACATGCGTGCATACATACATACATACATACATACATACATACATACATACATACATACATACATACATACATACATACATACATACAGAACATACGTGACAAACTGGGAAAACAATTTTTCTTAGAAATAAAAATCAACCAGCTAGCATACGCATTAAAAATTCAGTCTGTAAGAAGAAAAGTAAAAATTTATATGACTTTTCTCAAGTTTAAAATGTGACATTGCTTTTGTTAACTATTTTTCAACAATAAATCTTAACAATTTTGTTAGAAACGAGCTCGTTGCTTACAAGAGGATTTCAAATTATTATAAATAAGAAAGTACACACACATATATATCTACATATGTACATACATAGAGAACATATATGTAGCACATATTTATATTCATAATTATGTAATTATCTTAAGTCATCACCTTCCGTAACTTCGATGTACAATTTTCATTAGGGTACTATTTTCCTATAAAGAATAATATTGGTGATAAATGTAAATTATACACCAAAATTCGTGGGAACTTCAGCTTTGAAACATGCCGAAAAAGTATTTCTGAATTTGAATGTACTTGTACTTTAAACAAGGATTGTTCGTGGAATATTCCTATCAAATCTTATATGAAATGCTTTTATAAATTACTCAGATTAAAAATTATATAAATTAAGTTTGTATCTATACTTTCCAGGAACTTAGCTATGTTGCTAAATGTCTAAACAGGAATCAACAAAAGCTGATTTCCCTTTTAATCAAAACATAAAGCCAACCAAAACTACTTCCGCAAATATAGTGCGAAAAATTAAATAAAAATGTAAAAATAGTTGCGCAGTTAAAATTTCGCTTTGTAAACGTCTGGTAACAGGTTCGTTCTCATTGCCTGTTAGTTTCTTTCTGTGTTCCTTTCTGTGGAAGAGCGTAGGCTCGAAACGTTAAAGACTTTTTCAATTCCCGAGCGTTATACTAATACATCTGTTTGTTTGTTTGTTTTCTACACCACCTGTCTTCGTCTTTTGTTTTTTTTTTCGTGAATTCTCCCCTATGTGTTATTATAACCTCAGTGTGGCCAAAATTTGATAGACAGTAAGCGAGCTGAACCCGTTATTTCAACATATACACAAAAACACACACGCACGCACACAGACAGAGACACACATGTATATATCTGTGTCTATATATTCATGTGTGTGTGTATATATATATACATACATACATACATACATACATTCATGCATACATACATACATACATACATACATACTACATACATACATACTACATACATACATACATACATACATATACACACACACATATATTTATATATACATTTTCCCTCTTTGAGGCGTGAAAACATTCCTGTGCAGTTCTTTCAGTAATTCCACCTTTTCTGTGCACTGCACGAATATCTCGAGTCGTTGTGGCAGATTTGGAACATTATACTAATTTTTTTTTTATGCTTGAAACTTCATCGTCCTTTGACTGAAAAAGGCAAATTTTATTGAAATTTCTGAAACGGACGAAAGTGCTTCAAAAACAACCATAAAACGCGACGATAATGATATTTTTCATCTTAGTTCAAATGACATTGGAAGAGCGATAAATGAAATTATGTGACAACCCAACGCATTCATAAATACATGGAAAAACGTACAAACAGTAATTACAACTACGTGAACAGTAGTCTTGCAGATAACAATAACAGTTTTAACAGAATTAGATTGCAAAATGGCATTATGCAGTAATTCTACAGACCTGTATATGGTCTGTAAACCGGGGTTTTTACTGGGTTTTTACGATTATTAGCAATAAAATTCGCAAATATTTGTTCTACAAGTATTTCAGAGAAGATCCAGTCTATTTTTGACAAAGTCTGCATATATGTAACAATACGAACAGCGAATCATATCACAAATGAAGCAAGGCGAAGCTTTTAAACACGTCTCAAGTAAAAGTCATATGATTCATTCAAATGTAGACGTTGTCAAGTTTTAAGGCAGTCGTTACCGCTCTGCTTACTAAGATGTAATCCGTTCTCACCGATGTTATCTTTGCTTTTCATTCTTTAGTGAGTTTCCGATAAGTATAGTACCCTGACTGGGGTACCTTATCGCCAAATAAAGGATGAAATCGGCTGTGGTTAGACGGAGATAGCGACAGGATCCACAAAATTTAGATATCCAAAACACGCTCTATGTCACAGCGATGCCCTTACGACCATATTAAATGCTTAGACCCCAAATCACGCAACAGTATGCTTGATAATAAACGCATCACATGTGTTCAATAGCGAATATATAATAATTGTGTGAAAGTATTTTACATGAGTATTAAACAGAACTTACATGCATGTTTTGTATCACAGAAAATAGACCTTTCAAAGAGAATGTGAATTGAAGGGTTGATTATTATTATTGTGGGTATAACATACTCATTTCGGAAAACGAAATGCAACGTAAATACTATTCAAAAGAGACATGAGTCTCATCACTTATCAGTCGTGTTAAAATATGCTACCTTTCCATTGCATTTCATACAAAATGATTTTCAACCTAATAAAAGACGTAAAGACATTAATAGTTAATTAATAATATTGATTTTTAAATTTTAGTATCTATCCTACTAGTTGTCTGCACTTCGATGCCATCTTGTTAATGCATTAAAATAGATACTGATCCACTATCACTGCCTATGATTCTGGGATTGCAGTGCCTTTGGGTCCTCTATATGCAAGTTGCGGTTCATTTGAGAGCTGATAGTGCAATGCTTAAAATTTTCTAACGTTAACCTGCATGCCTTTCACTTCAGCCCACTTGTATATAGCATCCAGATCCATCTGGATTCTTGTGATAATTTTGTATGATCGGCGTAGCTAGCGACAGTGGCTATCTAAGTGACCATAAGAGAGCTAAAATAATAGCAATGGTCACAAGAGCTGGGGGGGGGCTACTTAGAATTTGCAGTCAACGGCCTGATTCTGTCTTTAAGGAAGTTATGCAGGCACTCATTTTACCAGGTCTCGTAGCTTGTGATATATCATGCAATGAGTCTACATATATATATACTTAAGCTCACTCATATTTCGGGTTCTATATTTCTTGTTTGCATAGCCAAATCTCTCACACACACACACATATACTACTACTACTACTACTACTACTACTACTACTACTACTAAGTGACAAACGTAAGAAAAGGACATTCTACTGTAGGAGTTACACGTATTAATATTTCAAACTGTTTTCTCCAACTTAGTTTCGCAAGCTTCTAACTGAAACTTGTCTCATTCAGGATTAGGTCACCAAATCTAAGTCGTGCAAGTTTAGCCTGTCAGGAACAGGTTTCAGTAAGAAGCCCGTGAAACTTCAAGTAGCATTGACCGGATCAAACTGTTTTAAAATTATATATATATATGTATATATATATATACATATATATATATATATATATATATATATATATATATTATATATATATATTATATATATATATATATATGTATGCATGCGTGTATGTATATATGTATATATATATATATGTATATGTATACATGTATATATATATATATATATATATATATTACATACATACATACATACATACATACATACATACATACATACATACATACATGCATACATGCATACATAAAGACAGACAGACATTCAATTATAGGTAACTGAGCTAACGTAGAGGCGTCTATAGATAGTCGTATAACAAGTTGGCAGAAGATGAATCGGATGAAAAATAATTGTAAAATGCTAACACGTATGAAGCACTTCAGAACTCTCTTGAAGCGTTGGATAACCTTCCTTTTCTTTCATTCTTTCTTGTCGTCCTTTTTTTTTTTTTGTGTGACTTCGTTTCTTTCTTTGTGTATTTTCTCCCTCCACTCATTCTTCGTTTCATTCTGTCTGCTTGTCTCTCTTCTGTGTGTATGAGTGTGTTCGTGCGCGCATGCGTGTTTATTCTCTCTACTCTTTCTTTCTTCCTTTCTTTCTTCCTTTCTTTCTTCCTTTCTCTGTTTCTTTCTTTCCTTCTTACTTTCTTTCTGTCTGTCTGTCTTTCCTTCCTATTTATTTTATTTTCATTTATCTAGCGTTACCTAAACCATTCTTTATTTTTTCTTTTCCTCCTTCTCCTTTTTATTGTTCTTTTTCTTTTTCTCCTCCTCTTCATCATCATCATTGTCTTCTTTCTACTACTACTACTACTACTACTACTACTAACCACTACTACTACTACCACCACTACTACTACTACTACTACTACTACTACTACTACTACTACTACTACTACCACTCCTACTACTACTAATACTAATACTAATACTACTACTACATTACTGTTGCTGCTGCTGCTGCTGCCGCTGCTTGCTGCTGACAATGGTTCCTTGCTTCTTTTTATGTTTGTGGGATGGGAAATTTTTCAGTCGTTCCCTCTATTTTCTGTTTTCCTTACTCGATCATAATCTTCTATCCCGTTCTTTCTTTCACTCATTCTTTGTTTCGTTCTTTCTTTCTCCTGCTTTGAAAGTTTATTTGCTACTACAGCTTTTGTAGTGTATTTTCTATTGTTTCTTCTTGATTTTCATGTTATTTCTGTTGTTCTTTTTATAATTATTTAAAAAAGTTTGCTACTTATTCATTTTCTATTGTTATTTATGTTTCCATCCTGTTGCTCTTTTTTTTTATCCCATTTTCATTCGTCGTCTTTTTTACATCCTCATCATCTCACCTTCCTTTTTCTTTCCTTCTTCTTTCTCTTATTTCTTCTATTATCCATATGTTTTGAGGTAATGCCGTACCCCTGTGAGCTGTGCAGTATTCTCTTACAGCTATTTACAGTGAATGTCCAGACAAAGGATATAAAGTAAGATATGATGATGTTATTTTGGCACAATGTTTAGTTATAAAACAAATAAATATAATAAGAAACAAATATAAACTCCCAAATAAAATAAAACGAAGAAAAACAGAAACAAATTATGCATTCGTTTTGACTAAGCACAAAGCCAGTTTATATAGGGGCGGGAATATTGTTCACTGAATCAATCCCCACTATGCTGCTGGTAGACTTTCTTTACACTCTTCTCTGTTACTGTTTTTGGAACTTAGTCTGAGTAGGAGGAGCAGTAACCATAAACTTTACAGCCCCCCCCTCCAGACTACAGGCATATATGCGGTTAATGCTATTGATACGGTTCATCTTGAACATCTGTAGGTTGACGTCTGTAGGGAAAACCATACGCACAGAATAGTTGCAAAATCGCAGTTCTGTACAACTCACAGGAATACGGCTTTACTTGGGAGAATTGTTTGCTGTTAAGATTTGCTTGAAACACAAGAGCTGTAACGAGAGAAGGAAATACGGAAGAACATTAAGGTGGTGTATTTAACACACATTTCCGAGTTCGGATAAGTGCGTACCGGTGAAAAAACGGTGTAGAAAAGATAAAGAGTGGATGTAAAGATAGAGTGAGCTAGTTTGGTATTGAATCATCATCTACCAATAAAACGGAATTGTTCCATATACACGAAGTTGTGTATGTGTGTGTGAGTGTGAATGTGTGCGTGCGCGCACGTGTGTGTCGCAATGTGTAGATATGTAAGCAATAGTGTAAGATATAGACTGCACATTTGGATTTCTGATGTGTTCAGAAAATATTCAGAGTTGAAATATTTCCGCGTCTTGGTGATGTAGTCTAGGCTCTCGGATACAATTATATCAATTATGAAAATGTTCGATTTTCGTGAAAGATCATCAATTATCGTAAGACGAGATGTTGGAAATGAAGTTAACGATTTTAGCAGTGTATTAATTATTAGGAGGATACATGTAATACTGAACAGGTATATCATTGATGAATACAATGGTAGGACAGTGCTTTAGCGTTGCTAAATGAAGTTTCTTTGCTCTCCTTGTAGTTTTCTTTGGATGTTTTTGTGGGAAACTAACTTGTCAACGACAAACATCTACCATTGCTGGATGTTTTCGTAGTCGACAAATTAGGGGACGACAACACTGGTAGTAATTTCTGTCAGTAAACGATAAACCTAACTCGCAAGTGCCTAATATATCTGGTTCTAAATTACTACAATAGTAATGTAAACTTTACTGATGTGTACAGTTAGTGGTATTGTTAAAAATATACAGTAGGCATAGTTTTTGTTTTTTCAAACAGCGCTGCCCACTTCAAATATGGGGAACTGGGCTAACAAAACTGCTGTAAGGCAGAAAAAAGACACAAGAATTAACAAAAGGCAATCCCAAGACGGAAAACCTAAAACAAGCAATAAAATAGTTACTCAACTTAGCAGCCGAAATAACATGTCCGTTCAGTTCCAGATGATTGTAACAACTATTTCTTTATTGCCCACAGGAGGCCAAACATAAAGATGCCTGTCAGGATTCCTTTCACACGGATCTTCCATACCACTTCTTTCGCTATAGCGGCCACAGCAAGAAAATAAGCCTTGCCTTCTTTTTTAAAAGAGGGAGGTCTCGAGGTGGTGGTTAGGCGCCATTCTCGCAGCTAAAACTGTGGGTGCGGAGCCAGATTCCAGTGCTTCGTCTACAGTCCTAACTAAAGCCCTTCCTACTCTATTTTTCTAAGCCACTAATTCTTTGTTATACCTAATAGACTCAAATTTTATGGCTCTTGGGGGAGGGGGCATAACACCACTGTAGTTAATAATGGTACCATACAATGCTCTCACCACTAACTGTCTAACCCAAATCCTGTACTTATGAGTCTATGGTAGTCCTCCAAGCCACTTGTAGCCGGATCCCTGTCTACCTAACTATCTAAGTTCAGCCTACAGGTCACAAATTTGTGGTCTCTGTAGCTGACATAGTAAAATTGTGGACGATTAACTAGATTTTTGTCTATTTCCCTAATTAGAATCCTGTATAAGTAAGACCTAGATGACCCATCGCTATTAGTTCATGTCCACAATGGATTATCTGGGACATCTAGTCTGTAACGGTCTGCTAGCTGAAATCGACTGAGCATATTGAAGTATGGATTTCCCCTCCTATTAGTAGACGAGACAACGTAATCTACATGTGCATCGCAGATTACGTTAAAGACACCTAACATTACTATGGTATGAGAAGTCCCAAGAAACCTCTTCAGACCTCGAAAAAATCAGACTGTCCAGTTCCCGAGGGCGCATAGACAGCTACTTGCCTGAAGACCTTGCCGCTGCTTAGTGTCACGTCAAGAACGACCAACCTACCTTCCGTGTCGATGAACATAGTTCTTGTCTCGAAATCCACATTTTTCCTGAGCAGTACAGCAACGCCTCTCTCTCCTTCAGATAGGCATGGAGAAATAATTTATTTCGTAATCATTTAGGAGTGGGGAAAGTCTCTTTGACTTCTCAGTCTGGACTCTATGGCAACTATAATATCCATTCTATGCGATCTGAAGTCATTAAGGAAACGACCTTGTTTCCACTCTGACCCCAGGCCGCGTACTTTCAAACACCCTACATTAAGAATATCCATGATGGTTATACTTACAGTTTGAGATGGGGTGGTACGTTCATCTCATTCCTTTTGTTTTTCGTCCGGGGCCTGTGAGGTGTCGTTGACTAGGCCCTCAAACATTAGTGGGGAAAAGTCTTTCTTCAGAGGACCCATGTCGTTTTTAAATCGGTTTGCCAACATGTTATAGTTGGCTTTGTCTATTTCCTAAATAGCAATGTTTTGGGTACTGTCATTTCTTTCGTAGTCTTTGGTTGCGTTGGCCGCATATGGTATGTCTTTTAGTCGCTGTAGGAGTAACTTGTAAGTCGTCACTTCTGCAGTATAATCCATGTCTAGATGAGTGGGGAACATTTTGGGCTGGGATTCGTTTTTCTTTTTTGTAGTTATGTGATCTATTTGTTTTATTTTTTGCTTTGATGTAGAGCTAATGGGGTTGGATGGGGAGGGTTTTTTCTTTTTTCTGGAGAAAATTTCCCACCTTTCTCCTTGAGCTTCCTCAACTTCCTCTTCCTCCGTTTCATTTTCCGACATTTCATTCTGCGTTTCACCTGCAGCTTCTGTTTGTTTCTCTTCAGGTGGGAAAGCCCCTGCGTTTCGGGAGGAGGTTTGCACTCGGACCTAATGTGGCCTTTTTGGCTGCTTTTGTAGCATCGAGGCATTCTCCCCTCTACCGTGACTCGCAGCTTAGTCTCCCCCATCTGTATAGTTTCTATAATATTTTCTAAATCAGCCTGTAAAATCATTTCGAGTCCTTGCCCCTGCCAATTCTGCAGTCCAAGTGTTGAGGCTTGGAGAATTGGGATCTTCTCCACCAAGCCGTTTATTATGGCTGCAACCAGCCAAGTGGGAGCTACTTCGGGTGGGATGTCTCTTACCTTAATCTTGGAATTCTGTCTTCCAAGATAAGTAGGTAGGAGAACCACCTCCGCAGTTTTAATGGCTCCGTTGATGATTGTTTTGCCTTTTCTTCGGTTTTAAAATGGACTTCTATTGTGGCATACTTCACTCCTCTTGTGATGTATGCCACATCATTCCAAACTGGACGGAGGAAGCTTCACCGCCTCTTGCGTTATTCAGTTTGTTTGTTTTTTTGTTTTTTTACTTTGGTCAGAAATGATTTATATATCATGCAGTGAATTCTGCGTCGTTTCACAGGGAGAGTAATCACTGTTTCGCTCCCCTCTCTTTTCATCATAGCTTTGTATTTTCTGAGCTCATCGCTTCCACAATTTATCGTCTCTTTTGAAACACCGGCCGCTGCTGAAAAATTGCTAGCTTTTTTCCTTGCATAAACTCCTGTCGGCATGCTAATTAAAACTGTGCTGTTTTATCCGCTTCTGATATCTTCTCATTCACTTGAACCAGGTTCACTATTGGTCTTGGTTTTCATAGGGGATTTGTCTTTTTTTTTTGAAAAATACAACAGTATTTCCCCCCTTCATACAAAGGGGAAAACGTTAACAAAGGTCTGCCACAAGCAGGAAAATAGGTGTTTAAAAACACTCAACAAAAGTTCAACAACGTAATTTATCAACAGTGCAAATTCAACAATTACACACAAATATTACAACTTACGACAAACCTTTCGAATAACGCACAAACATACACATGATCGTAACAACATTAAAAAATATTAATGTTAATTTATTGATGCATTTAGGCAAGTTTATGTCTGTACTATCAGACAATTGCAAAAAATGTTTTAAAAAATTGAAAACTCTGCAAAAATCATGTAGAAATTCTTCATAGTCCAAAACTTGCTTACTTTTTACTCAACCTGATAATGATCAATAGATTATGTAAAAGGCGCGGATAATGTCGGCCTTCGGATATATCTCTCAGTATTTATGCTCTTTATTTACGGATAAAAAAAATAGACAGATGTAAGATAAAAAATGAAGGTGTGTTGAAAATGGACCTATTGTGAGTAAACTAAAATGCTATTCCTTTTTATTTGGCACAAGAGCAACTCTTGAATGAATTGGTATATTTTTTCAACTGAATACTTCCCAATATATTAGAAATATCTTTTTGTAGATCCATCATACTATGGACGTATGAAAGGCTTCATTGTCGATTTAAAAATCTGAACCTATATCAGAGAATTTGTAGAATACATGTCACCGAATAACTCAAGTAACAGATCACAAACCAAAGGTCAGTATTAACATAACGTGTTACCTGAAATGCAATGTGTTCTTTACGGACCAATGTTATCTTTAAATGACTTGGCTGTAACACTAAGTGGCATAATTTATCGTTATGTCCTATACCAACAGCGAAGGTAAACTCAAAGTTTTAAGTTCTATTTCTGTAGTACGAAGACAACTTTCTTGGGCAGTGAGAATATTTATTCCAAATATTTAACAGAACTAAGACCAAGATATGCTTTGGTTGAGGAGAAATTTAATGAAACCAATTTTTTTCACGTCATAATTTTTTTTTCAATGTTTGGATAATTTTCATCTAGATTTAATTTGTTGGCAGTAAATATCTGGAAACATTGTGAAAAATTAAGAACACTGAAAGCTTAAATAATTACCCTAAAGCAGTTCTGATTCAAAGATATATTTACCGGCCTTCTCGATGTAGCTATAAAAAAAGAGCAAACGTGGGGCATCTGTATGGTGGCTCGATCTGTTAGAAATAGTTGCCAGATCCTCCTGAAGTTGCAACCGTCTTAAAAATGGGGCAGAAACATTATAACATTAGATAATGTGGTTATAGATAACCTTAAACAGATGAAATAACTTAGCTGATAGCAATGCTCAATCGGTTCTGACCTGAGCTACTCTCACAAAAATAAATGACTGAATCATATTACATATGCTGTAAATAACCTTTCGTTAAACCTAACCAGTCATTAGGTTACATTTATATATAAGTCTATTGGTGCAGAGCTATTAATACTTTCTTACAACAGTAACAATCCATAATTCTTGAATCGGTCATAATCTATAACTAATATTTATTTGAGGTGTAGTTTGCAATAGCTTATATCTCACGATTAGTTAATGAGATGTAAAAAGGCTAAGATGGTGCATTACAAACCTTGAAATCCCTATTTGTAGATGATACACTCTAGCGAAAATCTAAACAATCCAATTAGATACGAAGAATTTATTACGTTACCGTTTATATGAGTATTTACTTAAATAGTCGTACGGATAGTTAGCACTAAATTAGAGAGTGCATGTCGTTTATCTCCACGTGAACCTTAATAAAGAAGATCCATTGTTCTAGTTGCCATCATTTCATGTTATCTTTTCAAATAGAGTATCTGTTTCTACATTATAGCGTTTGACTTGAGGGAGATTTGCCTGCTATTTCGTGCAGGTTGGACGATCACATATTTCAGAGGACGTCAGCCTGTTTGCATCTGTGTGTAGATAGCTTATTAATGAATAGACGGCGCCAAATAAATGACACAACATATTTGAAAAATGAGAATTATCTATTTAAATACACCGAGTTAGAATTTCTTTTATCGAATCAGCAAAGGAGGCGAGCTAGAAGATCCTTTTAGTTTGTAGATTATTAATCAATAAATTCAATTATTTCCCCATTTATTTTAACTAGGACATCTTTAGAATCTATTAAAAAGACATAAGCATTATTTAAAACATAAAAAGAATGAACATGGAGAGTTGAATAGGGGTAAATTATGTATAATAAAAAGTATATTTAATTTCAATGCCTCAGTCGGTGAATCAATGTCAAAATCGATGTTATTTATTGCTTGAAAGAATCTCAATACTGGGTGTCAAGTAGACTGAGGTCAATGACGAAACATCATCCAAATGGGATCAGTTAATTTTGTTTTCTAATAGTATTTGATGCGCAATATTTTTGAAAATATATCTTCACACAACTGCTTTCTGTCAAACAATGATGACATCTTTTATACATGGATGATAAATTTGGAATATTTCTCACTTGGATGTATATATAATTATGCACTGGAACTAGTCCTTAATCGGCTGATGAAATATCTTTTACTCCACATAATTACAATAATAAACAGCTTGAACGCACATGCTTAGCGAAAATCGGGTGAAAATTCTTTTCTTAATTCTTGAACCATAGTGTCAAAAATGTTTGATACTTAACTGCTACACACCTCTTCAGAAATTCTAGTTTCCTACTGTTCCCGAAGAAGAAATAACCTGGTGTACAAATATCTTGAAAATATGGGCGCTAGGCGTCTAAGTTCCTTCGTTTTGCATTCAATTTTGTTTCTCGATTATATTCCAAAAATAGTTATGAACAAGTATCCTGATGTGAAGAGCTGACAGAAAACTGTGCAACAACGTCAACAATACAAATTTTTTCACTGCTTGTTCAAAAGCCAGTAAAAATATAGGTAACTGCCAATAACATAAGAGAAATACGTGTATGCTTTACATGTATTCTTTAAATATGTCGTGTTATTCTTCCATAAGTTTTGTTTATATAAAATCTTTCCATATTAGAGGTTTTTTTTTTCATTGGTAAGTCAGGTCTTTTTTCTGTAGTATATATACTCGCTGGTTTCAATAATCTTGTCCGCTCCGATCGCATTATGAATGGGTGCTTCAGAGAAAGCTATCGATTCCTACACAGCTGAGGACAGAGATGTCTGTCAGCAACATCGATATATACAGAAAGCTTACATTAATGGGATTATTAGCCAATTTATTTTATATGGTAACGTTCAACATGCATTCGACCGGTTAATTTTTTCCAAAAATTATCATCATAACCCAAAGCAATTCTTAATTTGTTGTAAACCAGTGAAATAAATAAATACTTACACAGTTGAATTAATATATAGCTTGTTATTTTCTCTTTATTTTTCTCTTTCCTCATGTATACTTTCCGTAAAGAGCAAAGGCTCGAAATGCTAATGATTTCTTACAATTTTCCTGAACGTCAGCCTAATATATTATTTCTTTATTTCTTTTTTTTTACCTCATTTTCGTATTTTTGTTTTGTACCACATATAACATAAGCTCACGTGGTCACACCACTTTGATCTTGTCTGATAGAGGTAGTCCAAATGGAGTTCCAGGGGTAATCCGAATAGAATTTTTAAGGTAAGGTAGTCCTTGAGAGGTGGTAATGGTCTAAGATGTAGGACGAAGACAGAGGGAGCCCGAAAGAGGATTACCTCTGTTACTCTACTTGGAAGATCACCTTCCTGGATCTTACTCTGCATTGTTGTTAACCTATATCATGCATACACAGAAACATTATACATATAAGCACTAAGATTAAACATAACAAGAATATATTAAACTGTAATACACATCTTATACATACATAAACACGCACACATAAATTATGTATATACGCACAGATACACACACACACAAACACACACATAAGTATTTGTATATATATATATATATATATACAGAGAGAGGGAGGAGAGAAAGAAAGTGATCCTGAATCTTAAATGAATTTTTAGCAAGAGTTAAACTTAACTACATCTACACTTTGCATATTTCTCTCTTTGTATTTAAACATATGTCTATGCGGTATCATTTAGCTTTCCTTCATTATATTTTTATCTATATATTCTGCTATTTAGACATAAAACTGTTACACTGTAGCTGTTGTTTATTTCACTATTGCAAACAAGTGACAAAGGATATAGGTGTTTTATATGTTAATAATTCTTGTTGCGCACTCTAATGTGATAATACGTATTTTCTGGTGCCAACTAGACTTCACTGTATTAGTTTTCGACAACTTGGATTCTCTTTAATTTGTATTTAAGCTCGTTAATCACAATACACAAACAGTCAAACTATAAGAAGTTGCACATAAAAAAGAAGTGAAGAAATAATCCTTAACTAAATAAAATCAAAATATAATCTAAAATATAAAATGTAAAAAATATATCGTCAATGGTTAAATAAAATACAAAAAAGTACAAAAATTATTTTAAATAAAATATCTTTGGTTTGATAGAAATTGCATTGAATAATTCTATGGAAA
Source organism: Octopus sinensis (assembly GCF_006345805.1). Classification (NCBI taxonomy): domain Eukaryota; kingdom Metazoa; phylum Mollusca; class Cephalopoda; order Octopoda; family Octopodidae; genus Octopus; species Octopus sinensis. The sequence continues at coordinate 69,129,917 of NC_042997.1, forward strand.
GAAATGGGGAAATAATAGAAGGGAAGCATCAAAAAATAAATATAACACCATTCGTTTATTTTTATTCTTTGGAAGTCTGTTAATCTATCTATTTTTCTTAAAGACTACTTATATCGCAATCAATCTATTTGTATACCAGATTATTTTACTTGCGTTCACTATTGAACAGTTGCAATTAATGAAAATTTGAAAACTCAGATATTGAGAAATTTTGGCGGTTTAGTAAATATATTCAGTGTCTTGCATATATATCCTTAATACGTTCCAGCAGATTTGAACAGGAATTTACTAATCACTGTTCTCTATCACGGGAGAACAACTTCATGTTTATGAAGAGTGTGTGTTCATAACACATTCTATTCATTTTCACAAAGCATTCTGGGACAACCGGTGTTGTAGCCCATCAGCGAGAAGCATTTCCTGACCATTGAATTTAACAAGAGCTGATGTATATGTTTATCTCTTCAGCGAGCACACTGTTCCCTGGTCCATGTTTTTATCTGCCTGCTATATGCATGGTGAACTGCATGAATTAAAATAAGATTTGCAACTATTGTTGTTATTTCACAGTTCGCGTGAGATATATGAAAATCAAAAGACTTTAGCTCTTCGTGGTGAGCAATTTAGAACAATATGAGTGAGATTTTTCTAAAGCCCAAACACGCATAATTATACGTTTAAGGAAGGAGATGTTTATGGCAAATTCACTCCAATATGTGGAAAAAGCTCTTGGCGGGGAAAGAAGTTCCGCTAGAAGTAAACATCTGATGGCTGACAGTTTCACAAACATACTATATGTTGGAAAGTCACACTGGAAGAGCTGCGAGTCAGGTACTGCTAAAGGTGTGATCATACAAACAAAATCTCGAATCATTAAGAAAATATCTGACGTCTTATACTCTCCAAAAAAGCGTAGTTATCCATATTAGCGGACGATAAAAACTTTAAAAGTCGTCTATGCAGTGTAAAGATCCATTTGAAGGCTTTCTAACCACAACAAAAACGGATGAATTACAGCAGAACTGCAATCCTACAGACCCCACTCAAAATAAACATCAATCATTATAAAACCAACAGCAAAGCCCCACAAATGCAACAGTCAAGGATGATGGAAAATATGTGACAACAGCATCAGCAACAAGAAATCTGTCAAATACTACAGAAACAGTGCCAACTAAAACTGCAACAATAATTACTACAGCAACAGCTCCAACAACAAAACAGCAGCAACAACAGTTAAAGGCATCTCTGAATTAATAAGCGACTCGGTTACCAAACATTCCTTAACAGATCATCTAGAATGCTCTCAAATCTATCACAGCAAAGTACAAACACAACTGGGCACATATTGACAGATTCACCTCCAAATGCTGCTAAAGCATACTCTGAATCAGAGATATTGCCGAGCGACATAGTGCAGTCAACATAGCAAATTAAAGAGTTCTGTGACAGAAAGAAAATATAGATAGAAAAGAGTCATCATAAGATTAAAGCCTGTATATTTAAAGGACTCTTAGGCGTTCTCCAAAACCACAATATACTCACACAGCCACCAGTCCACATTACATAAACGTCTGATACACAACCAGAAACATAAATTCAAAACAAACTAATTAAAAGAAAATCAATTACAAGTACTCAGACCGTAAAGAACTGGAAAAATAATACCACTAAGCAATTAGACCAACGTTCACGGACTGCAATTTTGCGAGACAGGGACTCAGTGATAACATCGATTTTAGCACTTTGCTGTATTTATTTTATAGAATTTCTTGGAATCGACCTCTTTGGAATTTGAACTCAGAAGGTAAACATCCAATAGATGAAATGGCTCTTAAAGGACTAGGATCGTTTGCCTTTAAGTAAAAATGATCAATCTTTGCCAAATTGTATTGTGAGAGAAGACATTAATGTCATGTAAAAGCCCCTGGTATTAACACACACACACACACACGCACACACACATATGTAACAATATATTTATAATAATTATTATTTGAAGAAAATAAATGTTTGTATGTTTCTTTGCTTTTTGTTTGTCAGTTTGTGTGCACGTGTGTGTGGTATAGGTTTACTTATTCATAAAGGTAAACTTCTCTATGAACGAAGACTTAAATGAGTTTTATGGCAGAGCATGTTACTTGTATTTCAGAGTTGTGAACATTTTCTGACTACCGCTCCCTAGATGAAACAACGCCTAACTTTACTGTAAGACAGCATATATGTCTGTGCGTGCGTGCGTGCGTGCGTGCGTGTATATGTGCGTGTTTTTGCGTGCGTGTGTGAGTGGTGATGTTCGATGTATTATTCGTGCGTGCTAGAGGAAAGAGAGGGTTTCTCTGAACGTATCGAGAAGATTAGAGATTGTATTGCAAAAGTCAAAACTAATCCATCATGATATTTTACCAATTCTGAATAAGATTACAGCACTTCTGTGCTGGAAGAGTATCTTTCTAGGTTTGCATTGATATATTAGCACTATTCATTCTCTCACAAGAAACCATATACTCACTTGAGCGTGCGTATTTTAGATGATACATACATACATACATACATACATACATACATACATACATACATACATACATACATACATACATATATATATACATATATATAAATTCCCCTTTTTATCTATATACGAACATACGTATTATATACGTATGTACGTACATATATAAATTACAATATATATATAAAATATATATATATATAAATATATATACATGTATATGTACATATATATATATACACATATATACATGCATATATATGCATATATAAATACACACACACACACACACACACACACACACATATATATATATATATATATATATATATATATAGGCATACCTCAGCCTACGTTGTTAACTGGTTTCAGGAGACACGACTTAAGTCGAATTAACTTGTCTCTAGACTAGGCTAGGCCGAATTTACTTATCTCTAGTCTAAACCGATAATAACCATTTCCAGTTCTGTACTTTATTTATGAATGAATTTTCAATAATACATTGTTAATAAAAACCTATTTTAAGCTTACAAAGAAATAATTTTCATTTTTTAACACAGTACAGTCAAAAAAAGTAGTCTAAATTTACGAATACTATTTAGCGTTGTTTTCCGTACATCAAATACGCTTTATTTATGAATGCGGTTTGCAATAAGACATGGTAAAATAATAGCCATTTTTATTTATGAATGCGGTTTGCAATAAGACATGGTAAAATAATAGCCATTTTTATGCTTAAAAACTAAATTCATTAATTATTATTATTTTGCAATACTAAAAAAAGAGTAAATTATTTTAAATTTACCAGTACGTACATACAATTTGTTGTTTGCACAGCAGATGAAGATGGCTGTAGATCGTCAACATCAGCGGCTGACTATGGCTGCTGTTGTTCGATGCGCTTAAAAAGTCGGTTTTGAGTTCCTTGAATTGTCTTATTCTTCTTTTCCTCAAGGATTACATTATAAGGAGCAAAAGCTTCGTGAGAGCTTCCGCCCCCTCAATCTTCGGAGAGCGTTGAGCATTGTGATCCATATCCTCGAACATAGAAAGACTTTTTTCGATATATGCAAATGCTTGCTACATTTTCTTAATCGTAAACAAATAAATCTGTGAAATCCTCCTCCTCCAAATCCGTTTCCAGTTTTTTTTGCTCGTAATTACCAACGTTTTGTTGATGTCAACGTTATCAAACCCCTTTAAATCATTCACGAACTGCGAGCAAAGCTTCTTGCATACATCATTCATAGCTGTGCTCTGCATATCATTCCATGCCGCTTTTATGTCCTGCACAGCCTTGTAGATATCGTATCTCTTCAAAAATCACGAAGGGTGATGGACTCATCAAGATCAGCTCCAGATATTGCTTGCCGCAGCGTACGCTTGAAGATAGCAGTTATTCCCTGATCCATTGGCTGCAGAAGAGATGTAGTGCCCGGAGGGAGGTACACGACGGTAACGTTGGGGTCAAAATCTAGGATGCTTTTCGGGTGGCTAGGAGTATTATCTAAGATAAGGAATTCCCTTCTTTTACAGTACTTCTCTGCTGCTGGGATAAAATGATTGAAGAACCAATCTTCAAAAGCAAGAACAGTTACACACGCTTTTGAATTAGCCATCCAGACAGCAGGGAGAGATGCCTTGGGTATGTTCTTCAGGGCACGGGGTTGTGTGCATGATACACAAGCAATGGCTTTAACTTAAAATCTCCTGCACAATTACCTCCTAACATAATGGTCACACGTTCTTGAGACCTTGTAACCTGAAATAGTTTTCTCCTCCTTGGAAATGAATGAACGGTGTTGCAATTTTTCCAATGCAATCCAGTTTATTCTACGTTAAAAAAATGTTCGTGAAGAAAGCCGTTTTCTTCGATGATTTTCTTTAATGCATTAGGAAATTCCGCTGTTGCTTGTTCGTCAGCTGATGCAATTTCACCTTGCTATTTAATGGAGTGATAACCTCTTCGCTCCTTAAATCTCATGACCCATCCTTGACTTGCCTTGAACTCCACATCTTTGTCATCTGTATATTTTTTCTTCATGTCCTCAAACAAAGACAACGCTTTCTCTTGAATGATTTCTTGACCAAAAGTAGCCCGTCGACGATTCAACCTAACAATCCAAAGAGACAGAAGACTTTCCATTTCTTCAAAGATTTTACTCTTTTCTTATTAATGACAGTGTTCTTCATCTCTGGGGCTTTAGATCTTGTCCTTATTATGTACAATCGTCAATACAGTTGGCAGATTCATCCCAAATGGTCGTGCAATTGCTACCGTTTTCACCTTTTCACCGTTTTCATGGCGTTTTGTCATAGCCAGTTTATCTTCCAGCCTTATAACATGTCGCTTAGCACGTTCACTATGAATTCCCTTCGGAGCCATGGGGGCAAAAAATAAATTCGCAAATGAATGAGAATGAGAAAGTAGCCGATAAACAGACGTAAAGAAATCTGAATTCAAAACAATCCTGGGAATCATGAGTGACAACGAGGCCTAACGGTAGCAATTTGAACTACAGTACAATATGAGCTCCGAAAGACCGATAGATAAGACAACATAGCTGATTTCATGATTTCGTTCACTAAGCTACAGTACTTTATGGTGTGTATCTTAACAT
>NC_042997.1:69140049-69152549 GCF_006345805.1 Octopus sinensis
TTTATTTGAAAAAAAATTAAATATCATCCATTTAAGTGCTTCGGAATCAAGTGGCAGGGACAGCAGCCAGGTAGCCAGGACATATATGTAAATGAAATGTACACCAGCACCAATACATTGTCTCGTATCTTAGCATTTTGACAAAAGCATTTAGATAAGTATCACTTTGTGAAAATAAGTTTTGACAGAGATACGATAGACTAAACTCTTGCAACCTCTAGGTCAATATAGCTGCTCTAATGACTGTACCCAGTAAAAGAAGAATAGAATTAATTTATAAAGACTGAATTTATATAGAAGAATATTTATATCAATTCAGTTGTACCTCTTAACTGGAATTATAATCCTGAATAATGCAAGGTATCATTTTCCCATAGTTTGGGTATGAAGCACCAAATCAAATTATTACAATAACTCTGCTAGGTTTTTAGCAAGCTAATATTTTGTCAATGATGCAATTACATGAAAAAATTACGGCTCATATTTGGTCTGTGCTAGACGAAAACATTCACTCAAATGTTTCCGGACTACCTTAGACAAACAGTTAAGTATCTTGAACCCCGAGTCATTCATGAGAAACTGAATGAAAAGCAAAGATCTTTTCGTAGTGACAAAAAAAAAAACCTTCAATTCGCTTATATCCGACTCTCATTGTAATCTAGACGAACACGTAGAAAACTTTTGCATTGTGCGTTTGCGATTGTGAATGGTCTTTAATATCTCATTTATACTACAAAGACCTTCGCAAGTCAATGATTGCATTGTATCTTCTTCAAAGAAAACCTGTTTAGAAAAGGGTAGTCTTTCTACAGTTGTTTTCGTAAATGGTCGGAAATTAGCAAATCGCAATATTCACTGAATTGTCAATAGCTACCGCATGTATACGGTGTGACTTTAGAATTATAAAAAAACGTAGAAAAGTGTACACTGTATTCAGTTTTTTCCCACATTCAAAAAGTTTCTTTTATAATGCGCTACTTAAACCCTAAATAATATTAACATTGTCTTGAACTTCTGTTGTCCGATCAGGATTAAAGTCATAAAAAAGGAAAGTTTCTGATATAAAGAATTTCAAATTGAGTGGACGTCGAGACAAATTTATCAAACCGAAAAATATCGATCAGACCGCGATACATGGTCACCCTTGTCATTTCAATGAAATGTTTCACGATAGACAATATGCTTGGTGTTTCTCTCTTCACATTTTATTTTGTTTTAAAATTTCGAAATAGTTATATTATGACACGCTCGATATGTTGAAGTAATTCATTTAGAGAAACAAAATAAAAAGGGAAAACTTTATTCAATTCGTTCTTTGAATTCGCATCAACAACGTTTAGAACTAATAAGATTTGTGTTTTATACTTTTTTAGTTTATTCTTCCTCTGACATTACCGAAAACAATTCACTTTCAAATACAACAGTAGAAGAGTATGATGAAATGAAAATGATAACGTCGGGGTGACTGGAAGGAGAAAGAGAAAGATTAAAAGTAGTGACAGATTTACCAAAAGCTTCTGTAAGACAATTCAATTGTAATTCTATTTTTTTATACTTGTTGAAACAACCAATTTTTGACGGTGCTATATCAGTATGTAAAACAGTTACTTTTGCAGTTTGTAAGGTAAATATATAATTTACCACTTGATATACAAGAATAGTGAAATTCTAACAAGTCTTGAAATCATTGCTAATTGTGAGTAAAATAATTCATTAAATTGTGTACGGGGAAGTTTTAGCTATGACATTTCACTGAAATATTAACATTTCAGTTGACCAATTCATTTACCATTCGTTGTCTGCCACAACTATTACACATATACACACGCATTTTCGCATACTTGAGAGATTTTATGTAATTTGGAAAACGAAGTTTTTTTCAAATCATCCAGAGAAGCAAGTCATAATAATGAATCTAGAATCTGGACTTGCAACGTTGTCTATGCAAAACATTATACATAAATGTAAATACTATGCAATATATACAGTGAGTTAGGGCAGCGATCTGGCAGAATCATTAGCACGTCAGGCAAAATGCTCAACAGCATTTCGTCCGCTTTTACGTTTTGAGTTCAAATTGCGCCGAGGCCGACTTTGCTTTTCATCCTTTAGGGGACGACAAAACAAGTACCAGTTGAGCACTGAGGTTGATATAAGCGATTTATCCTAAACTCGCTGGCCTTTTGCCAAAATTCGAATCCAATTATTATAGGGAGTTTGAATAACATAAAATATGTTTTAGTTTTAGTTAAACATCATTGAAAGATCATTCATTGAGCCTTCTCCGAGATAATTCAAAAAGTGTCAAACAATATCTGCTTTTCTGAAAATGAAAATATAAGTAAAGTTGTAACTTTTTTATTCTTTCAAAGATTACTTTGAAATTAAACTGAATATTTTCTATATTAAAGGTAGCATATTAAATGGGCAATCGATTTAGATTTAAAATCTTATCATCTTGTCGTCGGCAAAGTTAAAAGGTATCGAATTAAAATGTTCCATCTGCTGACTAAGCCGTCGTAATACTGCAATGATTTGATGCTTATAGAATGGTAAGTTATGCCAGTTAAATGCTTTTTCTATGGTATTACTACTCATGAATACAGTTCCGAACTGTAGCAAATAAACTGCATAGAGAAAACTCGCCACAGGTACACTACATCGAAAAGTCTTTTAGTGGACCCAGCATCATATTAATGCCAACAGAACATGTTCCTTCATTGATGTTCACGTGAAAAAAAATTATATATTGTTTGACGTCACCACACTAATCATTAAATCTGTGATTCAGTATTTCATTCAATAAAGAGAAAACTTGTAAAAGAATAAGAAAGAGAGAGATGAAAGAAAATGTGTGACAAAGGGAGATTTTACAAGCGTTATTAGTTTTTGTGTGTGTGTGTTTCTGTTTTATAGTTGCAATCATTTAATTTACCAATTACTTTTAACTACCGACTGACATTGGTATGTAAAAGAGAGGGGATAATAAGTAAACGACTCCAGCGTTTTCCATTTAAAAGAGAAATAATCTCTACATATATTTATTACAGAAATGATGTTACATAGATCTTTGTGAGTGTCGAAATAACAATACAACTTTAGCTCTCTTACACTTCATTCTGAGTGAGTTGCCGCTCTTATCTCTTTCTTATGCAGTATCCTTTTCTTTTCTTTTCATTGTTCAAATTATATTCTCATTTCCTTTCGTCTGTTCTCATTTTATTTTATTTCATCTTACTTTTAGTTATTCCAGTTACTTTACGTTCAGTGTTCTATTCAGATTCAATTTATCTATTTATTTATTCATTCATTTATTTATTACATATCCTCACTTTTGCTAGTTTTCAACTTTGTCTTTATATTCTCATCTCTCTCTCTCTCTCTCTCTCTCTCTCTCTCTCTTTCTTTCTCTACTTCTTTTTATCTATCTCTTTATTCATTTACTCATTCATACAATTTTCTTTATATTTTGAACCTTCAACTTACAACTACTGCATTTGAACATTTACATTCGGTTTCAAGAGTACAATCTAAAAAGACCGACTCTTTTTGTAGAAATAGGCATTGAACCTTAAAAACACTCACTCATCTATGTATATAGATTCTTTTTTTACTTTTATTATGTCTTTTTATTTTTCCTCTCCCCATCTCTTTGTGGTATTTTGTAGTATAATTGCTGTTGTTGCTGTTGTTGTAGCTATTATTGTTAGTGTTGCTTTTTTGCTTCCTATTCGGAACGAAGAGACCCCCACCTTTTCTTTCAGTTGAGCAAGTAGAGTGCTGTTATACCTGAAAGTGTTTCTTTTCTTTTGGCTTTACTTTATTATCTATTTTTTCCTTTCCGTTTTAACTAAGTGCGGGTCTCAGAGCGCGTTGTCAATGAACGACATGTCACACGGGGCGTGATTAGCTGTTGAAAATTGCTTAATAAATACATAGACCCGGTGTGGGCCGGATGTGAATCAAGGTGCCACATTGTCCAATTGTTAAGAATCTTGGATTAAGAGCTTAAGCTATTCTTTTTCTTATTACTCTTCTCTTCATATTTTTGCCTGTTTTTTTTTTTTTTTGCTGTGAGATTCTTTAAAATTGTCTTTAATGGTTGTGTATACGTTTTTGTGAGTATATCTCTGTGTGTGGTTTTATGTATCTGTGTGTGGTTCTATGCATCGGTGTGCATGTATTTTTGTATATATGTGTGTGTTTATCTGCTTGAATACATTAGTTGGGGTGGGTGAGTGTACACACAAACGTATATTTCAAGATTTTTGTGTATAAATGAGCATGTATATACGCTTACATATGACTGCGTGTGCATTCACATTCACTTCTTTGTGCTTGTATATTAATGTGGCCAGAGGTTTGCACAGTTGAATGTGTGTACGAACAGCATATGGATAATCGTATATATTTGTTTATACATGCATATATGTATATCTATGTATATATATATATGTGTGTGTGTGTGTGTGTGTGTGTGTGTGTGTATGTGTGTGTGTGTGTGTGTGTGTGTGTGTGTGCGTTGCGTGAGTGTGTGTGTGTGTGTATGTATGCATATATATGTATGTATATATATATAATTTATATTCATATTTACACATATATACATACACACATATATAAGTGCGTGCGTGTGTGTGTTGGGTGTTAGTATGTCTGTGAATACATTAGTTTCCATATCGGTATGTTTCATTTCGCTGATTGTGTACATTAGAACATATGTGCATGGGGATGAGAAAATACAGCAACGTGTTTTTCCCCGTTCTACGTAATAGCCCCCGCGAAAATAAGTTGCAATTGTATCACTCCAACTATGTAACTATGTAACAACACGCTGAAGAGTTTTTTTTTCAAACTCATCTTTGATCTATATCTTACAAGTATCATTCTATCATTTTCCTGCCGAATTGTGCACAGATATTCTAAGTCATATTCCTAAATCTAATACCAGCCAAATAGGACATAAATATCACGGCCACCAGAAACATCGTACAAACATAGCCAATCTCACATGCTTTGCAAAGGTTTTGTTACGACCCTTTTTTCGTGCCCGTTTCATACAGTTTTCCCGGATGAGTATCATCTCAAACATTAACATACCATTTGTTATTGAGTTATGTCTTCTTGCTGTTAGTACAATGCAGGGCAGCGTGTGGCTTACTTCTTAGGGTAATCAGTTCAAAATCGTTAGGTCGTGCGTTGTTACCCACCGGCGCGTTGTTTGTCTTTATTTCACATTGCTCCAGTTCCCTCAGCTGGTAAAAATGAGTTGTACGTGTACGTCAAAGGCCCAGCGTTGTGATATTGTGTCATGCTGAATCTCCTTCAGAACATTAAGAGCATGCATATTTGTGGAATGCTCAGCCACTTGCACGTGAATTTCACCAGCAGGCTGTTCCGTTGACTGAATCATCTGGAACCCACGTCGTTGTAACCGACAAGGTTATTACCATGCAGGCATTTGTATTTCAACTTCCTTTTATTTACGCTCCCTGAGCAAAACTATACCTTGTAACTTAATGTCGACGGTTGGTTTAGTGTGCCGATATGCTGATTATACTCGGTTTCTCTCATACCCCATATTTTCCCAAGGTAATCAAGGGAGAAGGCTAAGTAACATCAAACATCCTGGGGATATAATAAGCACCTGCTGTCTGAACTGATGTATTAAGATCCATTCATTGCTAGAGGTATACATTTTATTCCCCACCTTACTTTGTAATATAAACTATATTTTGGAGGAAGAAGCCATCTTTTCGCTAAGTTGCTGTAGTCTTTTATCGTGGTTTCTTCTTTCTATTCTCGCAGCAGACGACTTACTAAAACAACATCAATGCTACGTCAGTATTTGTGAATTTTCTATGAGTTACAATTATCGTCACAAACTATTCGATTTCATTGATTGTGAAATCCGAAAAATCAAGCTTAATCTCAGGTTAAGACGTAAGCAATTCATCAGAGTCATGTTTTCATGTATTGCAAGTTTATCTTCGTTTCGTTTGATCGATCTATCTTGGTCAAGTAACTTTTTCACGAACATAAAAGGAGGATACGTTAACACTCTTTGGCATTTCCGCTTTTACGCTCTTTTCTTGGGTGCGCTTCCTGTTCTTTATTTAAGTATAATAACACTTTTAACATCATCCGACAGGAATTACTCATTTCCTTTGACTTCTTTCAGTCATTTGACTGCGGACATGCTGGAGCACTGCCTTTAGCCGAACAAATCGAAGCTTATTCTATCGGTCACCTACATGATTGCCAAGCGATCGTGGGAGCACAAACACAGACGCACAAACATATATATATGTGTCTTCTACTATAACCTCGGGCCGACCAAAGCCTTGTGAGTGGATTTGGTAGACGGAAACTGAAAGAAGCCCGTCGTATATATATATATATATATATGTGTGTGTGTGTGTGTGTGTGTGTGTGTGTGTGTATGTGTGTGTGTGTGTGTTTGTGTGTCTGTGCTTGTCTCCCCAACATCGCTTGATAACCGATGCTGGTGTGTTTACGTCACCGTAACTTAGCGGTTCGGTAAAAGAGACCAATAGAATAAGTACTAGGCTTACAAAGAGTAAGTCCTGGGGTCGATATGCTCGACTAAAGGCGGTGCTCCAGTATGGCTACAGTCAAATGACTGAAACAAGTAAAAGAGTAAAAGAGTATATATATACGATAGGCTTCTTTCAGTTTCCATCTACCAGATCCGCTCACAATGATTTGGTCGATCCGAGGTTATAATAGAAGACACTTGCCCAAAGTGCTACGCAGTGGGACTGAACCCAGAAGCATGTTGTTGGGAAGCAAGCTTCTTACCACACAGCCACTTCTGCGTCTGTCCCATATGTAAAAAGATATAGTACAGATAATAATATTAGATGGAAAATCTATAGTTGACATCACAGCAATTTTTTGTTGACTTGCACAAATAATACGAAAGGTAGCTATGAAGCTTTACTAGTAGCAAATTGCAAGCCAAAAATCTACACAGAACACATAAAGTAAACCAAAAATTTTACCTGTGCTTCATGCAGTATAATTTCTAAATCCGGCATCGAAGATGAATTTATATCAGTTTCTCATGATCTTTTGCGACCTACATTAAATTGCACAAAAATCCTATGATCATTTCGTTCATTTGTTTAAGTCCAAGTATCTCTTGAATCGTCAACGGATTAATGAATTTACAAAGAACTGGAAAATATAAGTTTTAATAAAACATCGCATCCAATATGCAGCCATATATTTAATGCAACTTGTTTGAAATATGAGAAAAATATGTGAACTAATTAGTTGACAGAAATTGTGTGGAAGCCCGTCATATGTATATATGTATGTTGTACGTATGTATGAGTATATATATATATATATATATATATACGTATGTGTGTGTGTGTGAGTGTGTGACAATTAGTTGGTTGTCATAATAAAAGTCAGAGTTCCGGATGCCGGGACTGAAGTCTACTCCGCCATCTCATGAGTTATTAAGACAAGTGCTATAAAAAAAAACCGTTGAATACAGGGTAATTACTCCGATAGGCATGGGGAAAGTAATACTTCATTCGTAAAATTCGAACAGGCACACACACACACATATACACACATGTATGTATATATATCTATATGCATACTCACACACTCGTGTACATATGCACACAAACACACATATATACATACATAAATCTACGCATACACGCACATACACACGCATATATACCCATGCACACATCACTACGCTCATTACGCATCTCTACACGCACGCACACATACATACGCGGATATACAAACGTAGTTTACACGAACGTGCATATACATACGCGGTAAGACGTATATGTAAATAAAAACACATACGCAAAAACGCACGCATCATTATGTTCATATACACATCTTTATACGCACATACACATACGCGGATATACAAAACGTATTCTATACACACATGCCCATAGACGTTTATACAAATAAAAACACATACGCAAACAACATAAACCGTAAAACATTCACATTCGCCGCAAAACTATGCTTCTATCTCTAAGGAACTGCTCGATAAAGCCCTCACGTTCGCAAGTGAAGTTATAGAAATTAGTACACAAGATAAGGACATCTTCCATGCTAGAAAGGTTTTACTCTTCGGTGAGAACGCAGAGTGGATTAACACAATCGATACAGAGGGTGCCTTCGATGTGAGCATGGGATCATATGATGGAGCAGGCATATGCGATCTCATTAGACTATTCCTACTCGATACATTGAGTAAAACTTTTCCTGGTATATATTTCGCCATTTACAAAGATGGAGCTCTAGCTTTAACTACAAACCGCAATGGACCAGCGCAAGATCGGTTTAGGAAGAACATTATTCAAATGATGAAAACATTTGATCTTAGCATAACAATAAATACCAACCTGACAGTTGTGAATTTCCTGGATCTAGCTTAAGATTTAAATAAGACTATTTACAAACCCTATAGAAAGCCCAACGATAGACTTAGCTATATTAAAGTAGGTTTCTGCCATCCCACCATAGTATTTAAGAATTTAGTTAAAAACATTAGCAAGATAATTCCTAATATAAACATTTTTAATAGTGTTGCCCCAATATATAAAGCTCTAAAAGATAGTTTAGCGAGGAAATAATGCGAAGAAATAACTTATACACATGTTATTGGTATATATACGAATGCAAGACTCAACCCGTTGTACCTGTCTCCTTCCTTCATACATATATGTATGTATATACGCTTATATATCTGCAGGTGTAGATGTGTTTGACAGACAGAAGGGTGTATTTGTGTATATATATATATATATATAAAACATTTGTATATTCAAGTTTTGTGGTGAATGTGAACGGTTTACGGTTTATGTTGTTTGTGTATGTTTTTGTTTGTATATACGTCTATCCGCGTATATATGTGTATGTGCGTATAGAGACGTGTATATGAACATAATGATGCGTGCGTTTTTGCGTATGGGTTTTTATTTGCATATACGTCTTTCCGCGTATGTATATGCATGTGGGTATAAACTACGTTTTGTATATCTGAGTATGTATGTGTGTGCGCGTGTAGAGATGTGTATATGAGCGTAGTGATGCGTGCATGGGTATATATGCGTGTGTATGTGCGTGTATGCGTAGACATATATATATATATAGGTGTATTTGTATGTATATGTACACGCATGTGTGAGTATGCATATAGATATATATACATACATGTGTGTGTGTGTGTGCGTACGTGTATGTGTGTTTGTATATGTGTGCATATGCGGATTCTATGAATGAAGTATAGCTTTCCCATGCCTATTGGAATAGTTCCCCTTTATTCAACTAATACACCTACTTGTTCCCTCACCTGTCTTCGTCCTTTATTTTCTGTACCCACCAGTCATCCTTCAGGTGGAAAGTAATAGATCATCCAGGCCCATATATTCATGAAAGAGGTCGTTGCAGAATCTACATCGCGGAGAGAGCCAGAATTCTTAAGGACTATACTAAACCTGGCGCGTTAAATAGTCGTAAAGACGTTGTTTTTTTTTTCTTCTAAATGTGTCCACTTCAAGCGCTACCTACTGGAAAATTGGATCTTCCCGTTTGCTAGTTAGGCTTTTTCGGGTCTATAAATGTCTTTTTTTTATCCTCTGGTTCAGGAGAGACAACCCGACCTCATTAACATTTTTCTACGTGTTAAGACTTAAATCACGATTTCTGAGCGTTTCCTCACGTACGCGACGCAGAATATTAATTTTTTTTTGTCTTTGTATAGAGGCTGTTGAGCTGTCCACAAGGCTTTGGTTTTGTGGATACGAAACTTTTGGTAACTCTATGCCCTAAATTAAAATTTTTGTTGTAATAATTACTACTCTATTCTGTAGAGTGTGCTTCTTTTCCGATATGTGTTTTAATGTGTGCAAGTGTGTGCGTACGTCTTTGAGTTTGTGTCTCACCGCTTGCAATTAATCTTTTAATATTTATTTGCATAACTGCGGTCAAGGCGTTTGGCAAAGAAATGATACTATAGAATAATTTAGTACTGGAGTCGACTTGATTGTCTAAAATATCTCTTCAGTGCAATACGGCATCATGGACGCCATCCAATGACTGAAGCAAGTCAAAGAATAACAGAATATTAAAAAAATATTAGTGACAGGGTGGTCGTAAATGGAATATATATGAAATCGGCGAGTCTATTCTTTGCATATATTTATGCTTATAATTATCGGGAAGCATTATATTTATGTTCGTAATAGTGGGAAAGCAACTGATTAATATTTACCATAGCAAAGGCGGCGAGCTGGCAGAACCGTTAGCACGCAGGGCGAAAAACGTAGCCGTATTTCGTCTGCCGTTACGTTCTGAGTTCAAATTCCGCCGAGGTCGACTTTGCCTTTCATCCTTTCGGGGTCGATAAATTAAGTACCAATTGCGCAATGGGGTCGATATAATCGACTGGTCCCCCTCCCCAAAACTTTTGGGCCTTGTGCCTAGAGTAGAAAAGTGTATATATTTATGCTCGTAATAGAGGGAAAGCAACTGATAAATATGTACGTGCATGAGTGATTTGTTCCAGCAGTCAAATATCAAATGTCTTTATTTCAACTTCTCTTTTTTTATCCCATCAAGCCCTTCACCCCTTTTCCTCCTCGTCAACTTTTTCGTTCCTGGTCACCTCTTCATTCCTTCATCTTTTCGCACTTTTCAATTTATTTACAAGCTATATTATTCACAATATACGCACACCTACGCACAACTGTTTGTCTCATCTACTCTGTTACCCACCAAATTATCTACAAGTCTATCCATGTCTGCACACACTCACCCATTGAACAAAACAACCACCCTATGTATGAGACCTATTTATGTCAATTCATCAAAATTTCTTTTATTTTACCTTCTTATCTGCAAGTATCTTCTAACGGCAAAGAAGCAATGAAAATTTTTTTCAGCGCCAATAAATGAACGTCAGTCTTATATTGTTTATCTTTGTATAGTAGTTGGGTGAGATATGTGATACGATGAGATCTATCTCGTGTTGCAAAGAATTGAATGTCAGTATTGATTATAATCAACTGATTTGACGAAATGGCCATTTATCGACCTAAGTCTTGTCAATAATTGTTCCTTCACCGGGCCAGTTCACTGTATTTCTAAATAGGAGAGTTTTGTAAACACAGTCCTTAGAGTATGGGGTTCCAGTCAAGGTCAGTGTGTCTTCTATGGGTTCACACTAGCAAAATAGTAAATTGGGAATCCACAATGGTATTTTAAGGGCCATAAAATGTTTTGGTTTTGATGTATATTTTGCAAGAAACAATGAGCTTTCCTTCTCTAAAATTCAACATAGTTCAACCTCCAAGATAATGTGTGAAAAACAAAATAGGAATTTTGAAAAAAGTATCTATAAAACTAGTTTGTGAACATCAAATGGTTATGGGGTGGGGAGGTGTCTTCCAAAATAAAATAGTAAACAAAGGGTCCATGTGTAAAAAATGGATAAAAACAACTGAATATAACCGATAATACTTACTATGGACCATTTTCCCTCCGCTACAAAGGTTGAAAAGTATTCTCATTCATATTACAGTGACTAGGTGCTCTAAATCATGCACCTCTCTCTCTCACACACACACACACACACACTCTTTCTCTGTAACACAAGCATATATAAATAGCGTATGTGTGCGCATGTGTGTTCATGGATGTGCAAAAGCTTTTTTTGTTGTTGCTTCTCATTCATCGTATATATATATATATATATATATATATATATATATATATATATACATATATTTATATATATATATATATATATATATTATATATATATATATATTATATATATATATATATATATATATACACCAAATATATACGTTTTTATTATTATTTTGCAATTTACTTAATCATCGGTATAGTATTGTTATTTTATTTTTAATATTTCTATTATATGTCATTTTCTAGATGGTGTAATTTAATTGTTCATTTTGAATTGATAAAAGGTGGGTTTTTTCTAATTTTTATGTATATATATTATACTTTGTGAAATTTGATTTAGTATTTCTAAATTGAATTTTTCCCTATAAGTTAGGAATAATATTCCCTCAAATAATTATTACATATCTATATATATATATATATATATATAAGAGAACAAAGTGTACGTACGCCGCTATATATATAAAATAAGATACAAAATAGGACAAGAACGCAAAACATCTGGACAAATAGGTGATACAAAAAAAGACAACAAAGCATCCAGATAGACGATACAAAAAAAAACACGGAGGGTTCATTCGAAGCCTTTTATCTTTAGTCAAGGACCGGATCATCCTCGCAATTTCGGCTGATTATCTTGCGCCAAAATTTGAAACCAATGTTATCTAATGATCAAATTTTAGATTATAAATCGTTTATTTTTATTTTTACATTCTCCTCACATCTGCCTGTAACCTGATGCACTGCTGTATATTTAATTATGTTTTAGTTATGTGTCT
>NC_042997.1:69162549-69170049 GCF_006345805.1 Octopus sinensis
TAGGCAACTGCAGGTCCAAAAAGAAAGAAAAACGCATTAAATAGCTGAAGGATTAAAATTAACCAAAAGACATACTAAGTATGTTTACCTGCTGGAAATAACAGTCAAAGCTCTTATTTAAATCGCCAAAATTCACTGATAATAACTACAGAAATCAACCGTCCGAAGTGAAACGTGCTAAGACAATCTGTCAGAATACATCCAAGTATTTGGACTCACGTGGATCGGTTTCTGGACTGGCGTAATAGCCTCAACGCCCTCAGCACGCGTTACCATGATGGGGAGCCCCAACCCGTCACGTTGAAGTCTGCGCCGAATTATGGCAACCATGAGAGTGAAAATAATTTCAATAGGGAACAAAAAATTTACGAGAAAATATTAGCAAAGATATCATTGATTTTGTTATACTCAGTATGCCATTTGATTAATGATATATATAATATACACATATATATATATACATATATATATCAGCCGAGCGAGCGGTCTTTAGTGATGAGGCTACAGAAATAGCCGAAACTGACCGATCAGTATAAGGAATTCTCCACCGGTGTTTTCGGGCGATTACAGTACCTATCAGTATATATGTATACGGTTATGTGCTTTTACTTCAGCATTAGAGCATTTAGCAATGTAGCTGTTCCAACACCCTCAGTCATATTTAGTGAAAATTACAGATACGCTTGTATGTATATGTGTATATATGTACTGTACCAAGAAACTTTTTATTATTCTACTGTATATATAAAGAGTATGTGAGACAGTAGACGACTGAGGTGGGAGGGTGAAATTCAGTTGCAGTATAGTTCCGTTTTCAATTTCTTATATTTTTAGTATTTTGTTATATTTAATTCCCTTTTAACTTAGTAAATATTTTTTCTTTGAATATCGTATTAATTTCATCGTTTTCTTTAAGAAATTTGATAAAACGTTGAATTGTGATAATTACATGCACGACATAAATCTCCAATATTCACACGGTGGCAATAGTATTTCACGTCATATGACGGGTAACTCAATATAATCCATGCATACACACACACACACAAGTGCATATATATATATATATATATTATATATACACGTGTGTGTGTGTGTGTGTGCTGTGTATCTCTAAATATACATAGGAGTATGTATAATACATATACACGAATATATATCTTTGAATATAAATTTATATATTTATATGTAATATATATACACACACATATATGTGTGTATATATATATGCATACAAATATGTATATACCTGTTTTATATATATATATATATATATATATATATATATATACACCTACATATATATCTTTCTATCTATCATCAATCAATATGAATATATATGTATGTATGTATGTATGTATGTATGTATATGATCGACCGCTAGCCACTAAAGCTTTTTTTAGTCTCTCTCTTTAGTTTCTTTTGTTCCTTTCTGATAAAGAGCGTAGGCCCGAAACGTAAAAGACTTTCTCACCTTCCCGAGCATTAAACTAATACACCTGTTTGTTGTTAACTCACATGTTTTCGTCTTTTGCTTCTTTTGTACATTCCAACCATACAGATATACGCTTATATATATATATATATATATATATATATATATATTTATAAATGAGGATAATATCGATATTTAAATATCGATATTATCAAGTGGCCAGCATGGGAAAGAATACCGTACAAAGGTAATAATTTTTTACAATTAAAAATGAGGGTGTCTGAGAGACACCACCATGCCGAAATAGCAGTCGAAACTGGTTTTGCTTTAAATAAGCTTTACCGTCATCGGTTTGATATATTCAACCGATAACGGTAAAGCTTATTTAAAGCAAAACCAGAAATCCTGGATCTTGAATTATTTAATAACTTTTGCTTGTCTATTTTGTCCCTCTGTCTTATCTCATGGTACGATATGAACATTTAACGTGGTTTTTATAGTCAGAGTTTCGACTGCTATTTCGGCATGGTGGTGTCTCTCAGACACCCTCATTTTTAATTATATATATATATATATATATACATATATACTCTTTACTCTTTTACTTGTTTCACTCATCTGACTGCGGCCATCCTGGAGCACCGCCTTTAATCGAGCAACTCGACCCCGGGACTTATTCTTTTGTAAGCCTAGTACTTATTCTATCGGTCTCTTTTGCTGAACCGCTAAGTAACGGAGACATAAACACACCAGCATCGGTTGTCAAGAGATGTTGGGAGGACAAACACAGACACACAAACACACACACGCATATATATATATATATATATATATATATATACATATATACGACGGGCTTCTTTCAGTTTCCGTCTACCAAATCTACTCACAAGGCTTTGGTCGGCCCGAGGCTATAGTAGAAGACACTTGCCCAAGGTGCCACGCAGTGGGACTGAACCCGGAACCATGTGGTTGGTAAACAAGCTACTTACCACACAACCACTCCTGCGCCTGTAGCTACTTACCACACAGCCACTCCTATACATATATATATATATATATGTATATATGTATGTATGTTTGTATGTATGTACTAGGTTGGCCAAAATGTCCATTTGGATTTTGTCAACTGTAAACTTCAGGCATTCTAATAAGTAGCTAACTTCTGTGTGTCCTATACATTTTCCCACTCGGTAGATACTTGACACTTTAACTTTGTTCGACACGAAATTGCGATGTGACAGGATGCATTTGTGCGGTGGGATCACACTGGAAATAGAGAACTGAATGGACCATTATCGACACTACACACCTTTTAATTTTCAAAGGGGCGAGAATGCGGTGTACACGGAGAGGATACTATTCCGAAATATGTTTGCAAGAGGTACTTGCAAAGATCTTGATCGGAAATTTTTTCAATTGATGATGCACCGGGCTCTCGCCGACGAACTTACGGTATAACAGCAACAAGCTGAAGGCGCTAATTGATACCAGCTCCGTTATTGATCAGGTTGATCGCAAATATTTTTATATATCTAATTCCTGTATTGTAAATCATTTGCATCAAATTAGTTCCGTCAGCAACTGAATAAGGCTAATCTCACTCAATGTTTTTTTTTCCATTTACGATTCATTACAGAAATTTGAATAAAACGAAACCGTTTTTTTAAGATTGGCGACAGTGGACAAAGAAGATCGTTTATAACAATATGAAGCGCAAATGGTCATGGGGAAGCACGAAAAACCACTATAAAAACCTCCAAAGAAAGAAACTTACGCTTTTAATTTGGTGGGATTGGAAGAGTTTTTTCTTTTACGAGCGTCTTTCAATAGACGAAATCTTCCATTTGGATATGTACAGGAACAAACTGAAAATGTTAAATGCAACGATCCACCAGAAGTCTCCAGGACGTGTTGATCTTAAGAGAATTGTCATACATTGCGACAATGCCAGATCCCAAACTTCCTTGCTAACGTGGCAGAAGTTACATGGCTTTAGTTGAAAAGTTTTGACTCACTCTCCATAGTCGCCCAACCATTCGCCATCAGACTTCGACCTCTTTCGCTTCCTTTTTCCATTCAGTCAATAGACAGGCGCTCAGAACTAAGGAGAATGTAAAAATTTACCTGGAAGTTTTTGTATGCCAGTAAAAACAGGAAATACTTTAAGCAATGAGTAATGGATCTGCCCACAATATAACCTCTCTAGTGCTGGTACCGCTGGTAGTCAGTACACTCTCTTAAGCCGATTGGCATTGGGAACGGCATCCCACTGTAGAAACTATTCTAAAGCAGACTCTTGCTGGCATTGGTGATTCTATCGTGACGTGGTATATACAGTAGCATATGGACACAATGTAAATGCAAGGAATTCGTTTTCTCACGACACTTGTGCAAGTGATTCATAGATAAGAACCACACAGTGCTGGAGCAAGGATATATGTTTCATAGATTCTCAGGTTATTTTGTGTATTGTGTATTGTGTACTTCAAGTATTCACAAGACCAGTAATTTCAAGAAGGATTCGGTCGATTACACCGAACCCAGTGCTCAACTAGTAGTTATTCTATCGACCACGAAAGGGTGAAAGGTGAAGTCGGCCTCGGTGGAATTTGAACACATAACGCTAAGATGGGCGAAATGTCGCTAAGCGGTTTGCCCAATGTTCTTTCATTCTGCTGGTTCATCGTCCCTATTTTAATATTGATTAATATTGATATATATAAATTTATTTGCTCTTTTGCTCTTTTACTTGTTTCAGCAAATCGACCCCACGACTTATTCTTTGTAAACCTAGTACTTATTCTATCGGTCACTTTTGCCGAACCGCTATGTTACGGGGATGTAAACACACCAACATCGGCTGTTAAGCGACGTTGGGTTGGGGTTAGAGACAAACACCGACAAACAAATAGATATATACATATAGATATATATATATACGACGGGCTTCCAGTTCCCATCTAGCAAATCCACTCACAAGGCTCTTTGATCGACCCGTGGCTATAGTAGAAACCACTTGCGCGAGGTGTCTTGCGGTGAGACTGAACCCGGAACCATGTAGTTAGTAAGCAAGCTACTTACTACACAGTCAAATATATGTATTGATATCTATAACAGTATATACGTGTATATATGTATGTATAGACATCTACCTACATATCTACTACCTACTTACCTATCTACCTACATGCATGCATGCATACATACATACATACATACATACATACATACATACATACATACACATACATACATACATACATACATACATACATAGGATTATCACGAATGAATAACTTTCAAAAGTTTGATGTCATCATTCGCTCAAATTAAGGCTATTGCTCAATAGACTGTAAAACTAGAAAAGTCAATGGCCTATGCTATCCTATCAGTGAGACTATATTTCTCCTACTGTTAGTATCTCAATTCTATGTTCTCCAGATTATACTTGATGCCCTTTCCGTCACAGCCTAAGCCTCAACTACATTTTGTATGATTATCATATAGTCAAATTATTCATCTGATATTCATATTTTAAAAGCCAAAGTTACGTATAATTTTATGTGAGTAAAAATGTATTCCACGCTATGCATTTCAGCCAAAGATCCCAAACAAATGATGATTTTTGCAATTTACTTGATACAATTAAATTGCAAAAGACTCTATGCTGTAAAATATATACGTTTTGAGTGAATATAATGTATACACCTTGAAAAAGAAAGCAAAATGAATAAATTTTACATTTTGCTTCATGTTTATAGTTAACAGATACCCTATTTTGTTTAGCAACAAACCATATATGTATTGTATATTATGTTTTTCTGCTTTATCTATATAGTGAATGCCTTAAAATTTTACTTACGAGTCTTTTAAAGATAATCTTTATATATTGATTCTACAGGGAATAATTTTAATTCTTAGCCGTCTGAAACTTAATAGCTACGGATAAAACGTTACTAAATGTTGATTAGATAGTTGGCAGAAAATTGACAGGACATTTGTGAGGATATGTTATTGTCACCTTGTTTTATGTTCAAGAGTTTTTCATTGCTACGATATGTGATAAATATAAAGCCTGTGCTTTGCTTGTGTACGCACACGTTAATATTTCAGGTATAGTACATACGTGTAAAGGTAACACTTTAATTTCAAGTACATACCCTTGTATACTAACTTGTGCAGCAGAAAAGTTCATGCTAACCTGCAGCCCGACGATCACATCACCGTAGAGATCTTTAAACAGCGTTATTAAAGGAACATCCGCCATTTGTAACGGTCATCAGAAGTTTACACTTTATATATTCGGTGTAATTGTTATCGAAATCCTTGTTTGATACGAGAATATACAAATACCAGGTCTATGCTTCTCATGAATAAATAATTTTGTTAAAACTTCACCTAATCACAGATTATTTTGCAAAATATCTTTTCAGCTTTTGAGAGGAGAATTATCCAGATTAGCAGTCGGTATGTTTGTAAATAGAAATTATTTTGACATTTCTGGAGACAAATTGTATATCATACTTGGACAATGTAAAGTCTATGCATTCCAGCGGTAGATTTGAACTTCAGCATTTCTGATATGTTAATATATATTTTCCCATCTCATATATACTTTTATAACTAGTTTTGTTTTGTTTGAGAACAGTATCATCTACTGCCAAGCGTTGAAAAGAAAACTGAAATGAAGTGTAATACTATCAATGATTATATCGAGATTCACAAGGAATACTCTCGCTGGTTATTAATACAAAACGGTACTGTTGTAAGGTAAAGCAAAAACGAATATATGAATGTATGTGTTTTCCATGGCTTCAACTTTTCCCAGATACTACCCTTCACCTCCTGTTTCTCCTAGCATATATACATCTCTAGTCCACTAGCCGCGTCCCCTTCTCTCCAAGTCCGTTTTATCCATCACTTCAATCACTAATATTTGTCTATCTCACTCACATCGTAAACAACAAACACCACTACACCTATCCCTCATACCTCAGCTACCCATTAAACCACAGTCGTTTTGGATCCACCTGTTTGCTGTTGCTGATTCGCTGTTCACATATTTCTCAAGTTTTGTCCCCTACCTGCCTTGTTGTGATGACAAGTTTATTGTCAGCTTGACAACAAACTTGTAAACACAACTACTAGATTTCGCTGAGCTTTCTCCGATATAGCAAACAGCGAATAAATCATCAACTGCTTTTGTTACCGGAGGCGACGCGTTCTTGGCTGTGGCTGGCTGCGAGTGTTCATCACCGAAACGGCCTAAAAATGCCAAACTACAAAGCCTTCGATAAGGTTAACCACGGCATTCTATTAAAGAAATTATCGAACACTGGAGTAGGAAGGAAACTATTAAAGTGGATTGAATGTATTCTGGTGAACGGAACTCACCTGGCCGGGTTCTGTTATTCATGTATTGAGCAGTGATGTAGTGAAAATACTACTGTTGAAAAACAACCAATGTGTAATCACATCCGTCTTGGTCAATAACTGGTTTCTCAATTTTATATTTTTGCTCACTTGCCTCGTTTGATCCATCATTCTGCATCAAATTTTACCTTGATTTTCTATGCTGCTTGTTTTTTTCCTAATATTTGTACTTAGTTATCAATAAGAATAATTTTATCTTTTTTATTACCGTGAATTGTATATTTTCAAAGAAATTCTCTTTTACTGTCGCCATATAATTACATTCAAGGACATATTAATGCTATACGAGCATCTATACTATAATGGAAAAAGCTGCTTATTAATTAGGTATGTAACAATTACTAAAAAGTACTAAAAGAAAGCAATATTAAAAGCTTCACCGTCTGGAAATATTTTTATAAATTCATGTTCTAAGAAATTGGCATCACTAGGCACTATACGGGTATGACAGCCAATGACTTCAAGTGAAGATACTCCCAACGTTCAGATTGAGAGACAAAGAGAACTCTACTTCCCTATCTCGTTTTATCTGCAGATTCCGTGACCTTCGAGACGAAACACCCACCATCAAGTGGACTATTGTCGACAGATCTCCACCATATTCACCGAGCGCTTCCAACTGCCAGTTC
>NC_042997.1:69172549-69212549 GCF_006345805.1 Octopus sinensis
TGTGTGTGCGTGCATTCGTCCGTGTGTGCGCGTGCGTATTGCATGCATGCCTGTGTGTGTGTGTGTGTGTGTGTGTGTGTTGTGCGCGCGCACATCAGAAGATATTTGATTTGAAAATGAGTGATTACCGCGTAAATGACCATCAAGAATTTTATATACATTCCTTAGAATGTATATATAATTATCTTTCATACTACCTTTCATATTATTGAGAGAGTGACACCTAGTGTCCAAAAACGGAACATCGTGTTCCTTCTTTAATTTATTTACACATAAAAATTAAATCATCCATCATAGGAATTCTATAAAATACCTAAACACTTTTATGTAATCTATTCTATATAATGTAGTTTTCTAAATAATAGTATCCCAAGAAATATAACTAAAAAATATACATTTTTATTTCCCCTTCCCATCCTTCCTTTCTCTGTTTTGTCCATAGTAAATTGTGCATTGTTCTCTCTCCCTCTCTTTCTGTGTGTCTGTCAGTACGTCTAAAGATATATATATATATATAAACTTACTTGGAAATGGATGTGTAGCGTTCAGTTAATATAATATAATATATATATATATATATTATATATATATATATATAATATAATATATATATATATATATATCTATATATATAATATTATATATATATATATATATATATGCATATATGGGCACAATTGTAAACAATACGAAGTACGAAAACAAGCGAGTTAAATACGCAAACAACGAGAGAAAAAACTTGAAAACGGGACAAGTAACGCAAAGAAGGACCTTTCTGTTTTGCATTTAGGTATCGCTTACTTTGTCGTCACGATGACGTACTGGAATCCTAGACTTTATTATTTTACCAACTCCGAAGGATGAAAGGCCAATATGATCTAGGTGCAGTTTGAACTCATAACATACAACACTTTGAACTAAATACAGCAAAAGTTTTTTTGAACAAAATGCATCAAAAGTTTTTGTCCGATATTCTAGCGATTTTACCTATCCATTGCCTAGAGAATACATTTTACATCATACTCTGCCGCTAAACACAACGTTGCCCTGATAGCAGCAGAATCAGATGACCATCGACAGTACTGACTGCCTTTTAATGAAACCAAGAATGCATATCACAATATTCTTGAGACTAACAGTGAATATGGGGTTTGCCGTGGACATAATTCTTCAACAGTATTCTGTTTGACAGTCTGTATATAGAAAAATATGAAACCCAATAATTGTTATAGTCTGGGCTGAAAGCTCAAGACGCAAAACAAGAAAAGCTAAAATTTTGGCCATACACATATGAACTGTGGAAGAGAGATTTAGTTGAGCTATGATTCTGGACATGACTGTATTTCCGAAAATAGCTTCAATAGGCAACTGTTCTCTCTTTTCAACACTGAATAATTCAGACATCGTTTGCAGAGCATCAGAAAATACAATATTGCACATAAAAACGTTTCCTTTCGAAGCAAGATGAACGTAAGCATTAGCATGAATCTTACTTCTTTAAATTCATGTTAACGCTAACTTTTAAATTTGTAAAGAGCAAATCTTTCTTGAGATTGGATAATTTTACCTCCGTCTCTTTGAATAAGCCTGGATTTTGTACTTCCAGTTTGATGGTGACCTCAAGAAAACGGTTGATAATAGAAGCATCATCTCCCGAAGAGTGTGGCTTTGCCCCTTAAACAATTTGGGATGCCCCATGCAAAGACCCACGTCAAAAGTTTCGAATACGCATTGGAGTCTTTATCTATTATTTAATTTTAAATTGTTATTGATATAATAAAGACCTTACAGACCATACATGCACGTAGTTTCAATGCACCTGAATGTAATGAATTTGCTGTTAATACAATGAGCTTTTGCAGTGCAACAAGAGTGTCACGTGGCTAAAGAAACATCATTCTGAAGCTTCATTTTGAAGTCTTTCTGCTTTTAGAAAGGCAAAATGGTCAACCATACTTTTTATTCCTTTACTCGTTTGTTTCAGTCATTTGACTGCGTCCATGCTGGAGCACCATCTTTTAGTGGAGGAAATCAACCCCTAGACTTACTCTTTGTAAGCCTGGTACTTATTCTACCGTTTAGTTACGGGAACGTAACCACATTGGTTGTCAAGCTATGGTAATGGGGGGACAAACACAAACATAAAGACACACACACACACACACACACACACACACACACACACATATATATATATATATATATATATATATATATATATAATATATATATATATATATATATATATATATATATATATACGACGGGCTTCTTTCTTTTTCCGTCTATCAAATCCTCTCACAAGGCTTTGGTCGGCCTGAAGCTATAGTAGATGACACAGTGGAACTGAACCAGGAACCACGTGATTAGGAAGCAAGCTTCTTACCACACAGCCACTCCTGCGCCTAAGATCCTATGATGTGCCTTATTATCCTTTTAGTTACGTCAATGTTGTAAGAGGATACCACTTTGAAATACCACTGATTAAGTTCCTCAAAATCTGTTGCATGCATAGACTTCTTTTTCTGCCCGTTCATGTTTCGTCATTCAACCTGTTGCGTAGATGTCCACCTCGCATTAACACTTGCAGCGAGCAAGTTTGATAAGATGCGGTTTGAGAGACTTTGCTACATTGAAATAAACAGAAAACCCGTAGACAATCTCTGAAATTCATTTAGAAGATAAAATCAGTAATGATGTTTGGGCACCTAGCTCCGTCTACTTTGATTCTTTCATCAACTTTTACCGTTAATCCTCGATATGTGTCCCAATGCGTACGTTATGCAATGAAACGTTGCCGTTTCTGCCGCACAGAACGATTTATTACTTTCAGCTGCAGCTCCAGTTGGAGAGAAAATCAAGATATGATCTTTCAGACCTGACAAACGATCGTCGTCATAATCTCTCTGACAGATTTTTTTTTACTCTACAGTTAAATATGTCTGTTGGATTAGTACTAAGATAACAAACAAACGGAGATGGCCAGTCAGATTCGGAAGATGAGCCCAGATAATAGAGGCACCCAAACGTATATTGGATAGTAATATCCTGACCAACAAATTTAATGCATGCATCAATAGTTGATATTTATCTCCACTTAAACGTAGATGTCCCATTAAAACAAATTATACTGCGGTAGTTACAATGAGAGAAACTGTCATATTGCACTTCTAATGCAAAATGCACTTCTTGATATCGCTTGCAAGGAGATAAATCCCCGCTACATTCAGAGTCGAAGCCACCAGGCCACATGAATTCGATCTTGTTTGGTCTTGTCAGTGATGGACACTCGGCTACTATCGGCGAAGTTACTCAATTCCAGTATGAAGAATACATCAAAATTAATGAAAATTTCAGGCACACATTTATCTCACAAGTGTATGATGATACATTGAAACTCGACGACTGTAAAGCAAGCAAGGAGTTTAATTAAGCAACTACTTCAGAGCAAGACAACATCCAAGGCACACAACACTTTCAATCTTTTCAAGATGTATTAGTAGTGCCTAACAAACATTGCTATCATATCAGAAGAAGAAACAAAGTCCCTTACTTTGAGGTGAACTTGGTATTAAAAGAAGATATAATGTACACTTCAGCAAAAATGAATACTTCATTCTAAGATTTATTTTTATGCATCAGATAGTCCATGGTCATTTCAAAATATGTGTACAGTCAATGGCAAAAGGAGTTCTACCTATGGGGACAATTGTTAAAGACTGATGGTTATGAAGAGTAACAGTTTTAGAAGTTTCTCAACCTCAAACGCGATAACGTTAAAATGTTGTGAGTAATCTAATCGACTTCCGCTTTTGCTTATGTACTCTGTTGAACTTCCGGATGAGTTTGAGCATTCAATTCAAAAGATCTGCCGCAGCATATAAGCAAGGTACACAGATATATGTTTCTGGAGAAATCCATTGGAGTTCTTCTACATTGAATACATCTTCACTCAGCACAATTCTAAGTCATTTTTACTGCATTCTCAGCTGGGGCTTAGACACACACACACATATACACACACGCACACACACACACACACTTACACACACATGTGCACTCATGCATATATGTATGCATCTGTGTTTATGTATACATATATATGTATATTTACGTATGTGTGTATGTATATTTACGTATACATGCACACGCGTATATAATTGTGTGTGTGCGTGCGTGTATATGTAGGGGAGATTAGGAGAATTCTAAGCGATTAACAGTGTTTTGGACCTATTTGTTAAGTGGATTTGGGAATTGATGTGGCTGGAAGAAGAAATACTTCTCACTCTTTAGTTACAGTTCTGTTTTAAGTATCTTCAACTCCTGTTATGTCTAGAGTTGCGTTTCACCATTTCGAAGTGAATAAGATAACATACTACGCAAATGCTGGAGGAAGAGGACAAAATTTGACGAGAGACCTTCCGCTAATGTATTCTAAACGATATCCAATTTGCAGTGAACATTTACGTAAATGATCTCCTCTCTCTCTCTCTCTCTCTCTCTCTCTCTCTTCTCTCTCTCTCTCTCTCTCTCTCTATCTATCTATCTATCTATCTATCTATCTATCTATCTCTCTATCTATCTATCCGCCTTGCACTCTTTCAATCACTATTTCTCTCTCTCTCTCTCTCTCTCTCACACACACACACACACACACACACACACACACACGCACACACACACACACATGCACACACACTCATACACTCACCTATACACACACACAGGTACACATTAACGCATGCATCGTTATACGCTCAGTCTGTCCGAAAGATGTTAATTTCTGGCTAAATGCTATCAGAAGATATATTATTTCTCTATTCCTTGACGTCATTAGTTGTGTCTACAACAAGTGCAGACGGTTTTATCAAAGCCTATAACGTTTTTTTAGCAATCTACTCACCAACATTTAATTTCACACACTGAAATCAAGGAAATTGGTTTTCGCTTTTAAAGTTTGATATAATGAAGACATTTCAAGATAAGCGTATCCATTAGTTTGTTAACAGACAGTATATAGTTTAGTAGACGAATACTGTTGAACGCATATTTTAGTACTTAGATATGTCTGCATAAGTTTTTGAGTTCTCAAGTCACGTTAATCGATTATATCCCTCATATTTTCATGAAACAAATCAATAATAAGGTATAGAAGGTTATTGAAAAAGAATGAACCGATTTCATTACGCAATATTTTAATAAGGAAAACCAAAAGAAAACTCCAGCTAAATCACAAGTATTTATTCACAATCAACTTTTATTTCCTGTCTTACAAGTGTTCAATGTGGCCACCACCTGCAGCATGGGCAACATGAATGCGATAAGAGTATTCCTCCCAGACGCGTATGTGTTTGGCCTGTGAGATCCCCAGACCTCACCGTGTGTGATTTTTTTCTTGCGGGCATATGTAAAAGATCGCGTTTATGTTCCACCGCTACTCACTGACCTCGATGACCTTCAACATCGAATAACAACAGCAATGAACTCAGTGGATCGTGGTATGTTGTTACGCGTCTGGGAGGAATTCTCTTATCGCATTGATGTTTCCCGTGCTACATTGAACATTTGTAAGACGAAATAAAAGTTGTTTGTGAGTAAATACTTCTGAGCTAGCTGCAGTTTTTTATTGCTTTTCCTTATTAAGATATTGCATAATGAAATCGGTTAATTCTTTTTGAATAACCTTATATCATAATGGTCTGAAGTCTATAAAAGTGAATCTGGTATAAAAATATGGCACAAATGCTTTGTTCCAATTTGAAATTGGGTTTGTTTTCCTTTGTTGCTAAGTTCAGTGTTCAAGTTCAGGTATATGTCATCTTTATTTACCACTTCCCAAAATTCCATCAAACGAGTATCGATGGACTTAACTATTATTTCCGTCGACAACTGATGTTCTGTAATAATTTGTGTATTGCGCAAAATATATAACTCAAAACATCACACTGAAAACTGGCGGCTAATTATATTACAGGTTACCACGTGAAAAACACTTAGGTTGCATAGTTGAGATCAATTTATACTTGAGTCAATATGGTGATTTTATGAAATTATGCTATGTAAAATAGAGTTAGTCTCCGGAGAGGGGATGCGCAGCTGCCATTTTTAAACTCCACTCATTTCTTTCACATTGACCGGAAATACATTTTGGTGAGTATGTTTTCTTTGTCGTTAATGTTGACTGAAGGCAATATGGTACTACGATAGATAAAATACCCTATGCTGTTTAGTTACGTTCTTGTGGTTTTTAGTTACGTTCCTTTTGTTTATATCTTTTAACCTTCTTGAGATTAACTTTGCATTTATCCCTTGCTAGGTGGACAAGAAATAAGTTTGATATAGCCAACTGTGCACTTTTTAATCTTGTGACTAAATCGTTTTCTACAGTAATAGCAACATTAGAAGCAGAAAATCGGGTAGAAAAAGACTATCATTAACAAGGTAAATTTCATAACAATAGCAACAAAAGTAAAAAGGTAACACCAATTAACTGTAAGAAAAACCTCAGTAGAAACATTAGAAACCACAAACAACAAAGGTAAAGACACAATGGAGCAGTGCCAATGCAGTCGCTCACTTTGCTAAAATTAACCACCAAATCTGCCACGAATTAGACTCATTAGAAGATCTGAGTGACCTAACTATTCGGGATAACGCAGGATCGGACACCCTACATTATTCGTCTCCAAAATTTTCACAAATAAGGGAATTGTTTATTTACATGCATTTTCTAACAAGTTCCACACTATTTAAAAATCTAACCTCTCAAAAATTTAGCTTACTAACCAAAGAGAAAATCTGTTTTCCCTGTTCCAGCTCTCAATTGAGTAACTGAATACTTGCGCATTTTATATGGCACCATTTTCAAATTGTATTCAAATTGTTTTGAACAAAATTCAGAAAGCCCCGTTGTGAGTCCTCTAGGAAACCGTGGACACCAGGCTTGGGATCGCTGCTCTGTATCTTACAAATGAGCTAAAAGAAATTTTAAAAGCATAAAATCCTCAAAACCAGACAAAATTGCAAACAAACCCTAAAATAACTACGACCGGAAGGGTTTGCTTCACTCACCAACGACTATAAAAACTATTTCTTGCAACAGATAACTTTCCAGAATTTAGGAACTGGACAAACTTATAAGTCTCAAAAATATGTCAAAACAAGTAAAATGATACAGGACCATAACCCTCCTATGCTCACGCACTTTTTTGAAAGACTTATTCATGACATATCTAATCTCACATATACATCATCAACTCACAACAAAAATTATAGAAACAAAACACAATCAGCACACGCACAGATCCAACACAGAAAATAAATGACAGCATCAATATCAGTTAACCTTCTATGCATACCATTCTTACAACCATTAGTAGCAAGTAAACTTTCAGCTTTATTCTACACTAAATACAAATTTTAAAAAAGAAATATAATTCCTACTAGCAAGCTACATGTTATGTAAAAGACCATTTCTAAAACTCCGGTCTTTCACACTTATCCACTTATATGTACACAAAGTCACCACCGCTCTGCAAATGACATCATACTCACACGTGTGTCTTCAACATTGGCTAAATCATCAAGAAACCTGACTCTACATTAACAGTCTTAAAATAGTATGGTGCTAAAATCCAAAGTCCCCACCAGAGAAGCTTTGTTATCAACATCACCAACACATGGGAACATCAAATACAGCCAATCAAAGGCTTCAGCAAAACAGACATTAGATGCTACATGCAATTTATCCTCAATGTGTATGTTTTTTTTTCTTTTGTGTGTGTGTGTGTTTTGTATGTATGTGTATGTATAAGACAGAGTAAAGAACGAAAGGCCAAGAACAATCCCATGTTCCACATTTGGTAACAGGAGAAAGCAACGAAGTTGTATACACAATACATTAAATACATCACGAACTATGATAGTCTAGACTTTAGCCCATATTTCTCTACAAAAACTACAATAAAGTTCTTCTTTTATATCTGCATGATATCTTTAGGATGGGGTCCACTTCAATGGGAACCTTCATATGTGCAAGCAAATGGTAGAATGTATATGTGTGCATATTGAGTTGGTAGTAATATAGTGTTCTAGATTGATGTGACAATTGTGTATTCCAGTCGGTGTTTCACTTTACATGTCGTCGAAGCCAGAAAGATTAGTGGTGATTTGGGTTCTACCGTATTTATGTCGTCCATTGCCTATTGGCACAAATTGGCTGTCTATTGCATAGGCCTTTACTAAATGGCTAGTGCTTTAGTTTTTAAACTCCAGAAGGATAACAGAGAAAAGTACATTCGGCTAGATTTAAAGCCAGAATGCAAAGAGTCAGAACAAATGCCACAAAGTATTTTGTTCGACGTTCTAACTACCCTGCCAATCCAGCAATCGAACCACAATAAACTAAATGATACGTGAAACAGTCATCTAAGCACTATAAGAAGTTACACAGAGGTCATGTACCCCCATAAATAGACATACTAACAATGCAGAACTACCTCGACAAACAAAGGGCATAGTTGAAAGCTGCAACAAATGTTAAAGCCCAAGTCCTTGTCCCTCCACGAAAAACTACCAACACCCAGACACATATACAATATCCAAGAGCACTGCTCCAACAGCATCCTGAAAATATCATCTCCTCTATATGGATGCATCAGCGTCTTGAAAACGTATTTCACCCGGCGTGCAAACGATTCTGCCAGCTTACCGTCTTGAAAATAGTAATAATAATAACCACAATGATAGTAGCAAATGATGTAGTAGCAATATCAGCAAAACTCCATCAGCAAGGCCAACCACATCAGAACATCATGGGCAAAAATAATAACAGCAACAGTATAAACCGCATTCGTCAAACAACAGCAACACACTGGGCATCAGCATCATCACTACAATAATCATCAACAAGCAGCACGAGATAACGATGGGGCCCCTACATGGTCGTTCGAGCTGTTTAAAACAAAAGACAAATGTTCTTCAAATGACACGACATTATCATCTTAGAAAAGAGCATACTCAATTCCCTACACGTGAGAAAATGACTGTATAATCACAGCTGCAATGCTTTTCATCACAGTTATGTGATCAGTCCTGTCCCAGGATAAATAATAGCAACAGCTTTGAAAACTTTCTCCCTTACGGTTGCTCGATCTACTGGTAACAACAGCCAAATTTCACTTAAACACACAAAACACGCATTGGATGGTGATACAGCTTTAGATACACTTAGGTGGAAAAAGACGGGATAGTCATCACTTTGCAGCATAAATCAGTGCAAACAGAACTACCCTTAAGCGAAACAACAACAACAGCAACAATAAGTTATGGTAACCGTTTTGAAAGAACAGAAACAACAATTAGTAATAGAATCAACGTGTTGAATAGAAAATAGCGA
Organism: Octopus sinensis; assembly: GCF_006345805.1. Lineage (NCBI taxonomy): Eukaryota > Metazoa > Mollusca > Cephalopoda > Octopoda > Octopodidae > Octopus > Octopus sinensis. Next base: position 69,181,947 of record NC_042997.1, read on the forward strand.
TTAAAACAACAACAAATACAATAGCAACAAAAGATGAATTGATAACAGCGTTAAGTGAGAACAGAAGTGATACCGACGGCAGCATTGACTGCAGTAGCTGTTGCATTAGCAGTTACAGTAGGAACAACTATAACTGCAGCAGTAATAACATCAACAATAAATACAGCACCATCACCACCAATAGCAACATTAATCCTGCTCGTCAACAAGAAAAGCTCTAACTGCTCTGTTATCCTAGTAAAAACAGTAGCCAACGCATTGAATGCTGTAGTCAGGGTACACTCTATCCAATAAAAAAAGAATCGGGATAGTCATGGCTGGAATAATTTTGAGATACTCAATTAGGACTACATGAAAACAATAACTTCGCCGTTGGTAAGAAGAGCGGCAGGCAACTCATCAACTACAAAATTAACATGTGCAACAACAGCAAATGTAAACAATGCAACAAAGCAACTGCACAGCATGAAGCATACCAGTAGTAGCAACGATAGCAACAATGTTACAGTTTCTACCATTGCGAATGGAAATAATAACAATAACAGAGTGGCTGGCGTAATTGTGTGGTAAGAAGATTGCTTCTCAACCACATGATTAGGGGGTTCAGTCCCAGTGCGTGGCACCTTCGGCAAGTATCTTGTACTGTAGCCTTGGTCCAACCAAAACCTTATGAGTGGATTTGGTAGATTGAAACTAGAAGAAACCTTTCTCATTATGTCTCTATCTATCTATGTGTGTGTGCCTGTGTGACTGTGTTTGTGCCCCCTCGATAACCGGTATTGGTGTGTTTACATCCCCATAAAACTAGAGGTTCGGCAAAAAAAAAAATAAAGCTGATAGAATAAGTACCTGACTTTCAAACATAAGTACTGGGGTTGATACATTCGACTAGAAATTCTTCAACGTGGTGCTCCAGCATGACCGCAGTCTGATAACTGAAACAAGTAAAACGGAAAGTTAAAAGACAAAAAAAGAAGAGTGACGATAGTTACTCTTAATATTGTTATTGTAGTTGAAAGCAGTAAGAGTAGCACTAATAGGGTAGCTATAACAACAATATCAACAATAAAATTAGCAACAAGTTTCTATTATGACAGCAATATTTATTCCACGGTGCAACAATAATGCCAACAACAGCCAGATCGCAAAGAGAGCGTTTATATGGTCGTTCGACCAACTAGAAATAGCAATTCAATCTACCTAAAATTGCTCTTTATTGCATTAAATAAGGAAAGGCTATATGGGAATACCATGACAGGATAGCTACGACTGTGATATTTAGGAACATAGAGCTTCTCCAGCAGGGCTATTCTATTAGTGCTAATTAACTCTAACATCAGTTTCTACAATTAGCAACAGTAGGGGTATAATAAAAATAATACGACAAGAACAACGGCAATAATAATGACTGATGGAGTAATAGCGATAACAAACAGCTACACCGACAACATCATCAAAAATAAATTAACTAAAAGGCGCAGGTGTGGCTGCGTGTTAAGAAGCTTGCTTCTCAGCTACATGGTTCCGGGTTCAGTCCCACTGCGTGGCACCTTGGGCAAGTGTCTTCTAATATAGACCCGGGCCGACCAAATCAGCGTGAGTGAATTTGGTAGACGGAAACTGAAATAAGCCCATGTATATATGTGTGTGTGTGTGGGGGTTTTTATGCCTGTCTGTCCCCACCTCACCACTTGACAGTTGGTGTTGGTGTGTTTACCTTCCCGTAACTTAGTGGTTTGCCAAACGAGATTCGATAGAATAAGTTCCAGGCTTAACAAAAAAACAACTACTGGAGTCGATATATTCGACTAAAAATCCTTCAAGGCGGTGCCCCAGCATGGCCGAGTGGTCACTCGACCTTCCAAAAATAGTAGCCAAATCTTCATTGAATAATCCCACTCCCACTTAACTTTAACAAGGAATGACACTTTGGATAATCCATTCTTAGATATCACACACAAAAAAAAAAAATGCAGATTATTAAAGTTCGGAGTTCCTTTGATTATAGATTTGCTCAATTAGGATTGATCTGGGACTGGCTCAGCAACAGCAGCGACAACATCAAGAATAACAACATCTGCAGTAGTATATTGCAGAGCAGGAAGCGAGTAGTGATTTGTTGCTTACGTTATACAATACATTATGAGTAATGCTGGAACAGTTTTCAGTTTGAGATGGGACATTGGTCGCGATTGGTTAGTCTTATGGTTGCTATCAATACCGCCCTCTCTACTCATTCCCTCTCCAACATCACAGCAACGATTACGACAACGACGAACACCCCCCACCATCGCCGCCACTATTCTTGCCAGCCAGCCTCAGAACACTTCCCCTACCACCACCAATACTACAGGCACAACACACGCTCCTTGCTATTACCACAACCACTACCATTTTCAACACGGCCAGTAAAATCCAGAGTAACCAGTAAAATCTACCACCGCTTTCCAACCCTGTTGTTAAAAGCGTGCACAGCTGCGTGCAGAAGATTCCATAGGATAGCTCTTTGTATAGCAGCAGTTCTTTTCGACAGTAATGGTGGGGGGAAGTGTTAGTGGTAGTTGCGGTGTCGATGATGATGGTTAAAACATTGGTCGTGATAATGTTGTTGTTGGTGGTGGTAGTAGTAGCGGGTGGCGATGGTGGATGAGGTTGGGCTGACAGCGATAGTGTTGGTGTTGGTGCTGGTGACGGTTAACAAGATGCTCGTGATGGTGGTAGTATCGGTGGTGGGTTGATGGTAGTTGTAGTTGGAGTATGGACGTTGATGGCGATGACAACGGCGACGGTGGTGGCGACATTGGAAGAAGTGGAAGAGTAGGTAGTAGTAGTTGCAGTATGAACAATGGAGGTGGTGTGCGGGGGGAGGGGTTGCTGGTGGTGGTGTTGGTGGTAGTATCAGTGGTGACGATGAAAGCAGTATCGGTGTTGGTGATGAAGGATATGGTTGCAGAAGTGACCATCATAGTGAGAGCGTTGGGAGCAGTAACAGTGGAAATGGTAGTAGTGGTAGCAGTATCGGCTATGATAGTGATAACATTGGAATTAAGTTGTAATTGTGGTAACAGTACCGATGATGGTGACGGTGATGGTGGTGGCGGTGGTAGTGGTGGTTGTAGGAGGAATTTGTGTAGACAGTTGTGGTACTGGTGACATTGCAGCGAATAGCAGTGGCCACCATTGTGACAGTTGCGTTACTGATGTGCAACATTTTATTTGTCACAGTGGTGGTGTTAATGTTGTTATTGTTGGTGGTGATGGTGTTGGTGGTGGTAGTGGTGTTAGTGTTGTTGTTGTTGGTGGTGGTGGAGTTAGATTTTGGTGATGTGGTGTTGGCATTCTTTGTAATGAAAAATGAAGAATTCCAGGTAGGAGTTTTGGTGACATAAGCGATTGTATTGTTGATGTTCGTGATGAAGCCGATGGATGTTGTTTTGGTAGTAACAGAGGTGAAGTGGTAGCAAGGAAAATGTTGGTTGGGCGAGATTGGTTGGGTTGGTGGTGGCAGAGAATGTGATGCTGGGTATGTTATGAACCAGTCTCTTCCTATGTGCAAGAAACCTAGTATATTATTCAACGATTCCTTTATTCAAGACGATAGGATGTGATTTGAGGGATGATTCGTTGGTACTTCAGGGGTGATTCGTTGACCGCAATACTATGTAGAAGCTCCCATATTAGCTCCAGGTGGTCGTAGTGATGATAATTGCACAAGTTTCTGGTATTATTGACGTTGTTACTTGCCAGATCAGTGCTAGTTGAGTAGGTCTGTTATCAAAAGCATTCCTGTATTTTCTTTAGATATAGCGTATTTGGTATTACATTCTCCGCTGTCTAACTTGTTCAAGTTGTTACTTGTGGTACTCGGTCCTGTTTTCTCCTAGTTTAGTTCAAATAACACCGCGGTTAAAATTGCTTTCAGAAGTCAATATTTAAAGCACCCGTCCGGCACTTGAATCGATTTCTCCCTCTACTTTTCTTCCCCAATTTCTCTTTTCACTCTGGATTCAAAAGTCTAGTCTAGCCTAAAAATTTTGTTTATAGAACACAAGATTGTAGAATGTGCACTCACATACAAGATAGTTTCGCGAGTAATTCAGTTGGTGGAACATCTGAAGACCGGTCATTGAGAGTGACGTAAAATCCATTATCCAATCCCTTTCCCTTGTTTTCTTAAGACCGGGGAATATGATTTTAGGTATATTTGCATGTCTTAGAAGCTAACACGACCGCTAAGATTTGTTTCTTGTCAACAAATATTTGTGGTGGGTTTCTGTTTATGTTTTGTGAGCTGTAATAGTAATAGTTTATCAAATTTATGGTGACAATAGTGGTGCTAGAAATGACGGCAAGATATGATGGCAAGAGTTCTGCTGATACTAGATATGGTTGGTTTATGTGAGTTAATAGTTTTCTGATTTATAATTTACGATAGCAAATTTTGCTAAATTTGTTTGTGCTATTTGATGTAGTGTTATTCGTCACGTATTTCTTTTTTGTTTGTTTGCTTTTTCGTTGAAATCCAGGTCAGCCTTGATTGGGAAGAGCTATGATCAATGGTATTCTTCCCGCGATCAATTCATTCAGGAAGAGTGTATCATCATCAATGTGCACTTCACTCGTTAAGACGATAGTGTATGATGTTCATAAGTTTCGCTGCTGTTTCTTGGAAGCCGTCTACTGTATACATGCGCCTTAATGATTTGTGTTAACCGTTGATTTTTATGAGTGGAAGATGGTGAATTGCATGTCAATTCGATATTGGCTTCCCGACTTATTCAGAAATAATGTATTTAAAACGCTATTCTTAACTCTGTAGAAATCTCCCAACGAGGGGAAATTTCAGAATTTTACAAGATAATTTGGTGCTTCTATGAAGAAAATTATTTCGAGATTGAAAACTTCATTATAATTGTTAGTATTGTTTCATTACATTTTTTTTGTTTTATTGATAGTCATTGTTAGGATGATATAATGTTAAATTGATATATGACTTTTAATTGTTACGTTATAAATTGTTTTCTAAATAAATCTCTTTCCTTATATGTAAGGGGAAATCGTGATAATAAAGTGGAAAATACATTTATTAAAGTGAGGAATTGTTGAAAAAATGTTACGAAACACAAATTTTGACATTATTCAAAGTATTTTTGTTGCTAAGATGTTAAGGTATGATGGTTTGAGGAGTAACGTGATTGCTAGCTGTAACAGATCGGGTGACCACGTTGAGTCTTTTGAATTAGATCATCTTGTCGCTTTGTTCACAGTAACTAGCAGTATATATGAGGCCTATTGGTAGCAGATTGTGAGTATTCCATCAACATTATGATAGAGAGGTAGTATTGAAGATGATGCTTAGACACAGATCCGCTCTGATTGAGCCGATCTATGAACAAAAGCATTTCAAGTATAACTATTCCATCTTTTTGCATGTAAGCGCAATTTCCCTTTATTTCGAGCTGTAAGGTGTGATCTGAGGGAGATTCAAATGGTATTCCTGGCAGGTCGAACGACAACGTAGCTGTTCACTTGATAGCAACAGTGACAATGTTAACGGTGGTAATGCTACTGTTGGTTATTAAATTATTAATGTTCGATTTCACATTGGAAATGTTTGGTTGTTTAGTTACAAAGGAGTGAAGTGATAATAATGCTCATTTCGGTTGTTGGAGACCACACTAATATGTGTTCTGCTTGTTTTCTCTAGGAGGATTAGATATACAAGATTTTTGTTCTTAATGTCATTGATGTTCGAGAATACCTCTGACATGAACATCGTTTGCCAAATAATATTATGACAGTTTGGATACGTATTTCCTCTTCATACATTCCTGCAGGATTTTGTGGTGGTCACTAGATTTCATGAGTGCCTTTGAAGGCTTGAAATATTAATGCTGAAATGCTTGTTGGTGATTATAGAGAATATTGTTTGCTAGTTGTTATTGTTGTTGCTGTTTATTCGAAGATCAACTAGGATTAGGAACAGGAAAGTGCAAGGGCAATCCAGGGGTATATATCACGTCTTTTCCTGAGGCACAATGCGTCTACAGCTGTATTACCCACTGTGCCCTTATTTTTCTAAGAAAAATGTGTGCTTTGATGGGAAATTGGTTATTATTGCCAGCAGACTATCGAGAAATCCCAGAAGTAGTCCATTTTCGCTTAACTTCAGGTCGGACTTAACCATCATTCGTGATTAAAATATTCCAAGCTTTAACCATTCTAAAATTTAAAAAAACTTCGGAGCCTAATCATAGGTGAACAACTCATCCGCTTTTCAGGTGGAGTACAATAAAGAATACAATATGCAGTGGTTCATTTGTTTAATTAGTTATTCTTTTTATGGTTAGATGTGATGAGTGATATTTATCTGATAAACTTTAGCATGTCGTGTAAGCGCTTAGATGCCCTCTTGTCTCCATCTTTGAAAAATTATAAGGTAAGGAAATTTCGCCCGATTGCTAGTAGTATTTACTTGTAGGTTACTTACTTTATTTTAAACATCCCATCATGCAATTCACAGGGTCACTGAGTTTCTAATGTCGAAAAAAAAAAGAGCGCTTGTAACTCATAACTCAAGGCAGAATGAATATCACGAGGTATTTCTTTGTAAACCACTGTTTTTTTCTATTTTCTTGCGAATATTCATGCAGATATTCATGTAATTTTCATAAAAGTATATGAAAATATGATTCATAAGAAACTGATCAATTCGAAGTTATAGTAGATGGAATTTTCTCCAGGTATCGCACAGTGGGATCGAATTCGGAACCAGGCAGTTATGAAACCAAGGTTTTTATATTTTTTTTTAACCATACGGCTATGTTTTCTAAGTAAAAGTAAACTTCAGCGTTGTTTCAAATCAATGCTTTTGCTGAAGTAAAACACTCCAGAAGTAAAACACCTGGAACTTTTCTCCTCATTACTTTGTGTTTCGGCTTTACAAACATTCCTAAAAGCTTATTACAATTAAACAATACGTCTGAATTCTTTTTTAGACGGTGCGGTCCCGTACACCAAAAGTTATTGGTAATCTAATCCTGTTGCCTCATATCATAAACATTCGACAAAAAGTCAGAAAGACAGAAGGGATAGGGGGAGAAAGGGAGATTGGGGGAAAAGCGAAGAGCTTTTACAACGCTGTTTTCGGAAATGTATTTTGTTGCACATATAAGTAGAGAACAAGATTTGGTAGCACTCAGAATTTTGTTTTCAATTCCCTAAAAACCACTTGAAATACTATTTGCTTAATGTAAAAATTGCCATACAGATTTATTCAGTACTAATGGTTTACAAACTTTGGTACTGGACAATAATTGTCACACACACACACACACACACACACACACACACACACACACACACACACACACACATACATACACACACACACACACACACATATACACACACACGCACACACGCGCACACACACACACACACACACACCACACACACACACACACACATACACATACATACACGCGCGCGGGGGCATTAAAAATTCGCCGAAAGAAGAGAAATCGGGTTAGAATAGATTGAACAACGCAGGGTAACTAGGAAAATATGATCTACCCCAGTCGTAAAAGTTTCATTTAACGTTCTATTGCAAACTGCGGGAGTTCGATCTTAATTAAAAATTCCAACAATAATTATATTGGCAACAATGAGGTTTACAACCTGGAAAAACAACAAAGAGGAGTTAAACCTCGGTACTTTTATTGTAAACCCAACGCTACAAATACGAGCCATTACCTGGTATATATATATATATATTATATATATATATATATATATGAGAGTAACTTAATTGGAAATGGATGCGTGGCGTTCAATCATATAATAATATAAATAATATACACATATATATATATATAATATATATATATATATATATATATATATATGTATATATGAGTACATGACGTCACAACACGTAACAACATGAAAATACAAAGGCAAACTTGGGTATGCGAACAACGAGAGGAAAAAATGGAAAACAAGACATGTGACAGAAAGAAAGACCCTTCACCAGTTGTCGGCTGTTCATCTACTCCGCATTTCGAGCAATTAACGACAATACGAGGCTTCGAAAAACAGTTACTCACGCGAACCCCCAAAAAATGGGGATTTGCGGAGGGTCAACGCTGATAACAAAAACAGGACAGGGGAGACACAACACACAAGGCAAAAACAAACATGGAGGGACGTTAGGCCAGACGAGGTAAGGTAGCGAACGCTGAAAGAATATTCTTTGACAAGAGAAAAGATAGAGGAGGAGACAGATAAGAATGCGTCTGGTCTGTGCAACAAACTGAAGGAATAGAAAGATGATCAGGTGAGGAAAAGAAAGATGGACAATAGTTAAATATGAGTAGCGAGAGAGAGTAAAGGAGGAAAAAGGAGAGAGAGACAGACAGACATATAGAAAACGGTGAAGGGGAGAAAAAAGAATTAGAGAAAGGATGAGAGGACAAAATATATATTCATGTTGTTTTCGTAGTTCATGTTGTTTACGTTTTGCTACGTCCTGTAGGCATATATGCATATATATATATATGTACATATAAATGTAGGTATGTACATATATGTATGTATGTATGCATATATATATATATATATGATATATATATATATATAATATACATATATATATATTATATGGATATATATATATATATATACATATTATATGGATATATATATTATATATATATATACATATATATATGGATATATATATATATATATATATATATACATATATAGGTACGTATATATATATATATATTTATATGTAAATATATACATGCGAATATATACACTTATAGGTACATATTTATATATATATATATATATATATATACATATATATTATATATATATGTATATATATATATATGTATGTATGTGTATATATATATACATATATATTTACATGTATGTATATAGTTGTATACATATATACATAAATATACACACACACACACACACATATATATATATACGATAAAACTTACTTAGAAGTGGATGCGTGGCGTTCTATCATATAATAACAAAATAATAAATAAAACATATGCATATATACATACATATATGTATGTACCTATATCTATATGTATATATACATGCATATATGGGTACAGGACACCAAAAAATTGTCGAACACAATGAGAAACGAAAACATAAAAACAAAACCAAGGAAATGGACATTTTTCTTAAACAACGAAAAAATAGAGTACAAGACATACAACACAAGGAACATTCCCCTTCTTCAGCCGCCTCTGTTTCATCTACTCCGCGTTTCGAGGGTAAAGGCGAGACACGACTTCTTGAAACAGTCCTTCTCGCAAAGCAAATTAAATAAAATTTCAGATTTTTTTGCGGATGGGTAAAGGTGATGACACTGTTTTTTGCAAACTATCTTCTGCAGGTTCTTTCATTCAAGCATTATTTCCCATTAACTGAGTGTATGTTTCGAGTCGCTTCGACTGCAGAGTTTCCTTTTTTTGTACTCATAAAACATTATGTGCCTTAAATGTTACTTGGATACTTCCATGTAAGAAAGTGTTTTAATCAAAGAAATTTTAATTCTATTATTCTGTAAAATAATATTTAATTAATTTAAATGTACACGAATGCATAAAAATAATTTTTAATTCCATTAGACATTCTAAAATACTATTAAATTTCATTCAATTTTAAGAAAGGTAAAATCGGACGGAACTTATGGGATGAACTGATACATAGACCCTGCCATTTTGGATTACCCGATATTTTAAACTTTCTGGATTGTTGGAACCTTTCTTTATTGCTCATTTCATTCATTTGTTCATATATATATATATATATATATATATATATATATATATATATATATATATATATATATATATATAGAGAGAGAGAGAGAGAGAGAGAGAGAGAGAGATAGATAGATAGATAGATAGATAGATAGATAGATAGATAGATAGATAGATAGATAGATAGATAGATAGATAGATAGATAGATAGATAGATAGATAGATAGATAGATAGATAGATAGATAGATAGATAGATAGATAGATAGATAGATAAGCCATCCCTGATGATTCTTTAACGAGAGACTAAGTAATCTAAATTGGTTAATCATCACTCTCTCTTTCTCCCTCTTTATCTCTCTGTTTATATCTGCCTATATATGCGTATATATATATATTATATATATATATATATACGTATCTGTGTGTGATGTGTGTGTTTGTGTGAGTGTATGTGTGTAAGTATGTATCATGTATTTATGTATATGTATATGCATGTATGCCATGAAAAGTGAACATACAGGAAGAATCGAGTGTTCACAGTGAGAGAGAATTGTCATCTTAGAAAATTAAACGTTGCGTAAAGTTATATATATACACCAGCGTATAAATGATACGTACATATATGCATAGACACACACGCACACACACACATAAGCATTTATGTATGCAAAGAGGACCAAAAATAGTATTGTATTGCGGATGCAGTTTTCCATCTATGCATGTTTATTTCTGTTAGCCAATTATATCTCTAAGTCAGCAAAGGGGAAGCATTTAATTTTCATTTGGTGAGGATATACGAGTTGAACTTTCCACCTCTTTGGTAATCATTATCAGAGTGAAGTTTGATAATTGTGTTATAGAATTAAGACATATTAATTCCGGAATTAATTCACTAAGTCGTTCTATTTATGATAACAATATGCTTGGCAACAATCCATGGATTCGCAACTAATGCGTTGTCGATGCTTTTATTATTCTCTTTTTCTTTCATCAAACCATTATTGGGTTTGTCTTTTACCCAAAGCACTGTCAAGCCAAGGATATTAGTATATTGTCCATAATAGTCGTATTTCACAGCAAAAGGCAATACAATGTATCTTCTCAAACCCAATTAATCTTCTAGTCTATCTTCTATTAATGCCTCACCCAAGCATTTTTTATTCCCCGCCGTCTTGTGTGCGGTAGCCACTTTCACTTGATAGTTAATATTCGTCATTCTGCGGTAGAGCTCAGTCATTTTTCAGCACAATGTGAGATACACAACGTGCTGTCGCCTAATGGTGAATCGAAACCATGCCTTTACAATCTTGACTCAAGTAGCTTAACTATGTAGCCACACCAAAGAAATAGAATGAGATGGAATCATAGAGCAACGTATCAATTGCAGGCTTAAAATCTTTAATGGTTTTGGATATCTATTGAGGGTAACAATTTTGTCGACGAGAAGTATAATATATGAATTTAATAGGAACATCATGGTGGTAGTGGTGGTGGTGGTGGTGATGATGGTGATGATGTTAGGGATGATGATGATGATGATGATGATGAAATTAAAATAATCATTATTTTTTCATTGGCCCCTATTGCTAGTATAAGTACAAAATATACGTGTACAAACGGAAAACAGGGCAAGTGTTGCATATATACACGGATTTATAAAAAATTTATTATTAAAAGTTAATAATAAAATTTAAATAATGAAATGTTTTAATCGATAGAAGACATCCGAACACTACCAGTGGAAGCCCCTCAAAAATCACAGTGACCCTGACTATATAGTTAAGTGCCCCTCCCATTTAATCCTGCTACAATCTAGATAAAATCGTATGTTCACCTCTCATCTACCTTTCAACGAATTTGCTAGATGACAACACCTCCCTCTCCACCTTCAATTGTTTTTACAAGTGAAACCTGAAAAAGTTGATGTGGGCTTGGGCAAAGAGGAAAGAATGTCTTCAGTGCTTTCACTCTCTTTCTACCAAATATCTTTCGCCATGACCACCACACAGATAAAAGCACCCTCCCTTTCCTGTCCAAAGGAACGCGGCAGAGCGATTTTCACTATGGACTCAACTGCTAGCCGGATCCATACTACACGTGACAGCAACTTTTCGACATAGTAATCATTTCTGCTAAAAATTACAAGCGTGGAATTTTGTGGAGAGGGGGGAAATCAATTCCATCAACCCCAGTGCTCAACTGGTACTTATTTTATTGACCCCGAAAAGATAAAAAGTTAAGTCGACTTCGGCGGAATTTGAACTCTGAACGGACGAGATGCCGCTAAGTATTTTCCCGTCATGCTACCGATTCTGTCAGATTGCAGTCTTATAGGAAAATTTGTCACCGGTGGTGAACTCAAAACATGAAGTCGGAAGAAATACCGTAAAGTATTTTGGACGGCGCGGTAAAATCCCCGCCAGCCCGCTACCTTCCTTGCAATCTTTAATAATAGCGATTTGTAACATCTGTAGAGAAGTATGAGCAATACTTTATTGGAGGAAAAAGAAAACTGTGAGGGATTTTGTCTTGGAATGTTAAAAGGAGTAAATACTGTAAGTTATTCTATTCCAGCACTGTATATATTCTGAAAAAGAGAAAAGAAGATGAAATCAAGATCTGGAAGAATAGAAAAGCATTGTGAAAATCTATAAAATAAAAGCAAAAAGGAAGATTGGAGAGCTGTTGGTAATAGAGGAAAAGGAAACAAAAAAAGCCAAACATACTGATAAAAAGAATATATGCAAGAGTGTTTATTATATAAACTTGATGTCTGAGATGTTGTGTGGAAACAGATATTTCTCCTGCGATTAGCAATGATTTATCAAGGAATCGAAACTAAGTCATAGACTATAAATTAACATAACTAAGCTCGGTAAATTAGAATTGAGAACAAAACACAAGGGCATCAACAAAGAATTAGAGATAAAACAACAGCGTTTACGTTGCGTCATCCACAATTAGGCTTCGATAAATAGTTTTTATCTTCTTTTCCTAAGCAAATTAAGATATTTTTTGAAAGTGTAGAGTTATAAATTTGCTACTGTAAGATTACAAACTACCAAATTGAAACAAAAGAAAATAAATAAGAAATAATACTGTTTATTCTTGAAACATAAAGCTATACTCATGTTTTTCCAAAACACCATTTCGTGTTCATTCACAAAGATTCTTTTGTCATTCTAAGATATATCAATGCATTTAGACCTTACTTTGTTGAAGAGGTCATTGCCTTCTCATATCTAAATAAATTTCGGAGCTTTCTCTCTGTCTTTGTTTGCAAAATTAACCTTTGAGAAAATGAGTGCATTTTTAATAAGTGTGTAATTTTAACTAATTAAAATGTCTTCGTTTACAACTTAAAGCATACGTTAAAAGAGTGGGGGGGGGAGATTGTGAAATTCAAAATACATTTAAAATAAATGAAGCGAGAAAATATATCTTAACTGTGTAAACATATGTTACACACACACACACACACACACACACATCAATACACACAAAGATACTTATTTCCTCCCAATATACAGCAATACACTTTTACGTGGGGAAGTCCCCATTTTCCAGAATCTTTTTTCAGGATATTCATGGAATATTAGTAAGTACACAAAGTGCTACATTGTATTGTTATCCAGGTTCATAATTAGCTCTAAGCACCAATATCACTGCAGTTCAAATAAACAATGACAAAACGACATTATTTCGTTTCGTTTCATTCTGCAGCGTTCTCAGGTCCACGTGTAATATAATTTTGTCAGACAAATTCCTCTGAAAGTAGGAGGAAAGCTTTAGAAATAGTCTCTTGTTTTAAACTTTGCCTTCCCATTTTTATCTGGTTTTGTAGCTGGACATGCATATATCTGCTGCAACAGCTCTTCTGAATGCTGCTATTGCTATAAACATTATTGCTGCAACGTTGCAACTATTGTATTTTGCAACTACTGTTTTGATGTTTGTTATCAACATTGCTCTCCACCTTCATTTCAGATATTTACATATTTACATATGAAATACATTACAATATCTAATCTAAATCTGCAGTAGATATACAAATCTTATTAACCCTTTGAATATGAAAGTTGTTACTATTTACTCCAAGGATTGCTTTGTCTTCCCTTATACACAAAGATACTGAGCAAATTATACGCCAAATGAATGTTAAACCGACCAAACAAATTCAATCAACTTCTAAAATTCCTAGTTAGGATCATAACTTTCAAGCAGTAAAAAAAAAGTTACCTTGGTTCTTATGATAAGATTATACAATGTGGCACCTAAAACAGGAGCCACCCGCTGACACATTTTTGTTGTTTGGTGCCAAGCCAGTTCTGAAAGGGCAGAAATTTAACCAAAACATTCTAATAGTGACTAGGATTATGTTATATAATGTCCCTCTTCCTTTTAAGGGATTAAGATACGAATGAGGAGAATATGGATGCTATTTCCAACAGATAACGCAAAATGCCCTTATGCACAAATAAGCATATCTTTCATCAGTTTTCTCTGTTTTTCTTTTTTTTTTCTTCACAGAAATCTACTCTTGAAATTTTACATGCGAGTCGTTTGTACTTTAATATGTTGTTATCGCCTTCTTTTACAATACCATGTGTAAATTATTGTATTCTATGTTGTATCACATAGTATACAGTTTTACGATAGACACTAAGCCTCAGATTTGTGGGAAAGCATAAGAGATTACGTCGATATTTGTATTTAATTTTTTAACCCTGGAAAAATGAGATGTTCTCTTGGTCTTGGCGGTGATTGAATTCAGAATGTGAAACAACATAACTAATTAACATAATCATAATAGGTGTGAGGCTGATGGATACCAAGATTGGCAAAATAGTAGACACATTTCTTTGCGGTAATTTTAGGCACAATCCTTCACGATCTGATTTCAAATCCTGGCAGAGTAAACTTTTAGTTTCATCCCCGGGGTTCTATGTATAGAAGCCAGTGAATGAAACGAAAAGTACTTAATAAGTACCATTAGTGCACTAAATTGATCGATATAATTATCTAACTCTGACCTCAAATTAAGACCAACTATATTTGTTGATATAGTCAATCGACTGTTATTTTTGTGTCTTGAGTCTATGTAATTACTATCATTGTTATGGAAGTCTGAGAGCTGGCAGAATCGTTAGCACGCTGGACGAAATGCTTAGCGGTATCTCGCCCGTCGCTACGTTCTGAGTTCAAATTCCTCCGAGGTCGACTTTGCCTTTCATCCTTTCGGAGTCGATAATTAAGTACTAGTTGTGTACTAGTGTCGATCTAATCGATTGTCCCCTCCACAGCCAAATTTCAGACTTTATGCTTATAATAGAGAGATTATCCCTATTAAGGCGAGCTAGAAGAATCGTTAGCACGCCGGACAAAATACTGAGCTGCATTTCGTCCGTTTTTGTGTTCTGAGTCCAACATCTGCTGAGGAGTCGAGGAAATAAGTACCAGTTGAGCACTAAGGTCCGTGTGATCGACTAGCCCATTCCCCTAAATAATTTCAGGCCTCTGCCTATAGTAGAAAGGATTATTACTATTATGAACTTTGGCTCGGCTGAACAAATATGCAGTTCGCTTCGCAAATATGATTGCCAGGTTCACTCCTACTGGGAAGCAACTTGAACAAGTGTCGGTTACACATAGTCTCGGATCACCCAAGCTTTCTCAGGGTAATTAAGTTAATAGAAACTGTCTGGAGCCATGTGAAATAAATTTTCCTCATTCAAATGCCTAGCCTTATATCATCCTTATACAAGCTGCAGAATTATATCAAAGATATGCGTGTCTATCAAATACTCTATTCGTACACAAATTCTCTGAGCAGTGTATAAGTGATTGGATAATTGAACATTCATCTTCGAAGCTGATGGTGATCCGTTTACGCAAATAAAATTACATATCAAAAAGCTGCGATGAACAGAATTTGTAGACAGTAAAAAATCGCGCATTACATTATGTTCCAAGTTCAAATCCATCCGATATTGAATTCATACAGCATGTATTATGTATCATATATCATGTATCCCAAGTAAGTAATGAAGTTGATTAAATCACCTAATACACACCTCAAGCTATCGATGTTCAACTTAAGCTATCTTGATGCAAACAGCCATATTTATTCAGAAAGAATTCATACTTGCACATATATTCTGTATTTACACCGGTCTAAAAAGCTGTTTTATTTTGTTAGTTAGTTAGTTAGTTAATTTGGCTCAAAAGCAAATAGCAAGGCCATGTAGGGGGACATGGAGTTAAGTACAGGGTGGTGTTCATGTAAAGAGTTCAGGCCACTTGAGGTCCAGGGAGGCTTTGAACAAAGCAGTCGTCGGCATCTTCACCATCTCGTCTGGCAGCTTGTTCCACGGATCCGCAACCCGGACGGAGAAAGCTCCTCTCCTTCGATTGAGATGAAATCGTCGCAGGTAGAGCTTTTCGGAATGACCCCGCAGCCGACGCTCCGGAGCAGGAGTGAAGAACAGCTCTTTCGAGAGGTTACACTTCCCGCTTATGATGTTGTGGGCGAGAATGAGATCACCACGGCGGCGGCGTTTTTCAAGAGAACAAAGGTCGAGCGTCCTCAGCCTTTCTTCGTAGGACAATTTTTGAGACCATGAACCATGCGGGTAGCCAGCCTCTGGACTCTTTCGAGGTGCTGTATGTCTTTGAGGAGATAAAGAGAAGAGGCTTGAATCCCATACTCCAATATGGGTCTCACCAGCGTGACATAGAGTGGCAGGAATATGGCTGCTGTGAGCATTCCGAATGACCGTCGAATCAAAAACAGAATTCCGCGCGCTTTGTTGGCAGCATGGACGCACTGGACCGAAGGCGAAAAGGAGGAATCCACTAAGATACCCAGGTCCTTTACCTGATCGGTCCTCTCCAGCAGCAGACGACCCGGCTCGAAATCAAGTTGAGTTGCAGGAGTAGAGCCGACAGGCAGATGACAGCACTTTGACACGTTCAGACACAGGTCCCAATTGTTAGACCACTTCCAAATTTGGTGGAGGCATCGACGAAGATCCTCTATACTACCGCGAGGAGCGACCAGTTTGATATCGTCGGCAAATAGAAGGGTGTGTTGCGTGAGGTCGTCGGGCAAGTCATTTATGAAGACTAAGAACAACAAGGGCCCAAGCACTGAACCTTGAGGCACGCCACTGCTCGCACTGGAGACGTCGGACCGCGAACCATTAACTTGAACTTGGAAGGAGCGATCTGAGAGGAAGGCACCAACCCATCGTACAATATCCGGATGGAAACTATATGCTTGAAGCTTGACAAGTAGTAGGCGGTGGTTTACCGAGTCAAAAGCTTTGGCAAAGTCCAATAAAACGATGTCAACAGCATCACTATCATCGAGGATGCGCGTCACCAATTCTTCCATTACTAGTAAGTTGGTCAAGCATGATCTCTTCGGCACGAAGCCGTGTTGGGAATCAGTGATCGAGGCTGTGTTTAGGAGGTGGAGCATCATACTTTTCTTAAGGATGGTTTCGAACATCTTGCTGATTATTGATGTAAGGGAAACCGGTCGGTAGTTAAGCGGGTCTTCGCGGCTCCCTTTCTTGAAAATTGGGCAGATTATCGCTGTTCTCCAGTCTGCAGGTATAACACCCGTCGCCAATGACATATTGAATAGTCGTGTTAAGGGCTCGCAGATGACCGGAGCCAACGCTTTGATAACCCGTGGGTGTATGCCGTCAGGGCCGTGACCCTTGTTGACATCGAGGCCTTGAACAACACGTTTGACTTGGTCCCGCGTGATGATCAATCGAAGCATTGGAGGTACCGATCTATCAAATGGAGGGGGTTCACGACCATCATCTTGTTTGAAAATAGTTGAAAAAGCCTCGGCAAATAATTGACTCTGTTGATAAGGGTCCTCAATCGATACGCCTGTTGAGTCTACCAACGTTGCAATCTGGTTGTTCAAGCGGGAATTCCGCTGGACATGGGCAAAGAAGGATTTTGGATTGCTACTGGCATTTGCCGCGATTTTGTATTCATAACTGAAGCGTTCTTTCTTTTCAATTTTCACGGCTCGGTCTCGTTGAGTTTTGTACACCTCAAAAGCTGCAGTCGAATCCAGATTTTTGAATTCAGCCCAAGCAATATCTCTGAGTCGACGTTCTCGTTTAACCTTCTTCGTCACCCAGGGCTTGTGTTTCTTCCTCTTGGGAAGTCCAACGGGAACTGCCTGGTCAGTCAAACAGATTACATATGCTTTGAGGGATGACCATAGTTCGTCAACTGAGGACAACGTCATCAGGGAACGCCAGTCCAGAAGCGCGGAAGCCTTTGTATACTTCTATGCCTCTATTTTAAAGGACCTAATATGGAAATCAACTGAAAAAGATGAATAACTAACATGAGAAGTAACCAAGCAAATAAGCAGACTGTATGATGTGATGTATGTTCGGTTTAGAAGCCAAAATGAATTTGCAAGTTCACAGAAACTGTTACTCTCCATCGGTTCGACAATGTGTGTATGTGTGCAGATGGTTAGCGTTCGAGTTTGTGTATGTGTGTGTGTGCACGTGTGTGTGTGGATGTGTGTGTGTACAGTACAATTGGCAGTAAACAATGATTATTTAACTAATAGCCACTTTGTTCATTTTACCTGTGTTCAAGCCAGTATATTGGCAGAGATGCAACACTTCAACATGTGCATTCAAACAATGTTAGAACAAGACAATTGCACGTCCCTTCGTTGGCGTTGTTATTCGTATTATTCTGATCGCTATTGTTGTCACTGCTGATGTTGATGCTTTTTGTGAATTATGTTATTCGTCATGTAATTACTATTGTTGTTGTTAGTTGTCAATGATACTTTTATTAGTTATCGATATTATTGTTGACTATGTCTTTTGTAGCATCATTGATATCGCTATCGTTGGTGTCGATACTGTCGTTTTCATTCCTGTTATTGTATCACTACTGATATCATGTTGATATTGCTGTCGTATTGGAGTTGTTGTTGTACTAGATATTGTTTAAGTTGGTGATAGCCTTGTCGATATATTTATATATATAGGCTCAGGAGTGGCTGTGTGGTAAGTGGCTTGGTTGCTAACCACATGATTCCGGGTTCAGTCCCACTGCGTGGCACCTTCGGCAAGTGTCTTCTGTTATAGCCTAGGACCGACCAAAGCCTTATGAGTGGATTTGGTAGACGGAAACTGAAAGAAGCCCATCGTATATATGTGTGTGTGTATGTTTATGTCTGTGTTTGTCTCCCCCAACATCGCTTGACAACCGATGCTGGTGTGTTTACGTCCCCGTAACTTAGCGGTTCGGCAAAGAATAGCGGACTTACAAAGAATAAGTCCTGGGGGCGATTTTCTTGACTCCAGCTTGGCCGCAGTCAAATGACTGAAACAAGTAAAAGAGTAAAAAAGAGAGAGTATTTAATGTTGTTGCTATTATTGAGAGTGCATGTTGTTCTTGGTGTTATTATTGATATTGTTGTTATTGACATTCTTCGGAGTGATTTTGCTATTGCTATTGAAATTGTTGGTGTTGATATCGTTGCTGTTGGTTTTTACAGTTATTGTTGTTCTTGGTAATGATGATTGATACTTTTGTTATTGCTGTTGCGAAGCTGTGGCTGCTGTCTATATTATTGATGTGGCAAGTGTTGTTCTTTCTAATGATAGTGATGTTGTTCACAATGGTATTGTAGATATTTTATTTTGCTGTCTGCTCTTATCGATGAAAATTATGATCAAATAACTTTTGGCTGTGACCACTCCGTTACATTTGTTTGTTTCTTTGGGTGTGGTATTTAGATCTGATTTATCTACTGTAGTCTTCCTCTCTTTAAGACATTTGTACATAATTTGTGGTAACAAAATTACTGTCTAGTGTATTAGATCCAACGACCGTCAGGAGAGGATCCAACGAATGCGCTTTATTGAGTCGAATGAACTGCTAGAAATAGCAGTCAAATCATCCTCCAGTCACAACGCTGTCTTCAAACAAAGGTTAGCTTGGATAAAGTGATTCGTGGCTCCTGGCACATGAGATTATATGGTATGTTTACTGCTAGATCACAATTTTGCATGATTAACATTAAAGCAATAGCAACAACAGCAACAGTTTGTTGATAGTCATGGCTGTGAATGGGAGATGTCAGTGATCATAATAATAATGTTAATTGTGGCGTTGGTTCCAACTCAAGTGGTGTTCACTGGATTAAGTAGATAATGTTTGCATTATTAACATCGCTGATAAGGCGGCGAGCAAACTGAAACTTTAGTATGCCGTTAAAAATACTTAACGGCATTTCGTCCGTCTTTACGTTCTGAATTAAAATTAAAGTCTACGTTGACTTTGCATTTCATCCTTTCGTTTCTCACAGATGTTTCAAAAATTAGTTCCTTTTATGGAGAGAATGTGGCTCAGATCGATTTAAATTAACGTACTGATTGATTGCTTGAGGATGGTTACGTAATGAGGTATGAGAATTGAGGCCAATGCTCTTCTACGTCGATGTAAGAGGCCATGTGATAGCTCCGTCTGCAGGTCACGTCACAGGATTATTCTAGTAGATATGACGTGACAGTCAGATCAATAGCTGTGAACTGTTTTCTTAGGACTGTGCTTATCGTAAAAAAACAAAGATGATGTATCTGGACTGTGTTTTAGTCTTTCGTAATATTCAATGTCTATTACTTTAGCGTATACTTCTTCTTTCTCTCTTATCTACTCTTTCAAGTTGTGCCTGTTTTAATTCCTGGAGATTTCAAGATTGAAAATAACTGTACGAATTTTTCTAGCTATGTTAAAAGGTATATTTGTTTTGGGTGATATGAGGTAAATAGTAGCTAGTTTAGAGCCCGTAAATTTGCAATGTCTTAGTAATTGGAAACTGCGGGCATGTACGCGTTGTCGTCTCTAAGGACTTAATAGAAAAAAATCGACCCCAGTAAGTACTTTTAAAGTCAGGTACTTACTCTATTGCCTCAGTGCTCAGCCGCTAGGTTACGGGAATGTAAACCAGCTTATTAAACAGTGGGAGTGACAGACACAAAGACACACACACATACACACACACATATATATATATATATATATATATATATATATATATATATATATATATATATATATATATATATATATATACCACACGCTTCCACACAGTCTTTGTCAACCAAATTCATTTTCACAAGGCTCAAGGCAACAGTAGAGAACACTTGTTTGAGTTGCTGCACAATAGGACTAAACCCAAAACAACGTGGCTGCAAAGCGAACTTCTTAACCTCAAATTTCACAATCTGTCTGTCAGTCTATCTATCTATCTATCTATCTACCTACCTATTTGTCGATCTATCTATCTATCTATCTATCTATCTATCTACCTACCTATCTATCTATTTGTCGATCTATCTATCTATCTATCTATCTACCTACCTACCTATCTATCTATTTGTCGATCTATCTATCTATCTATCTATCTATCTAAGTAACCACCGTATAGCAAACACAATGCCATTGTCGTACTCCACTATCTTTAGCATGTTCGTATTAGTAGATATTCTACTATACATACACATATGCCTCTATGTATTCTTATAGCTTACTCTTTACATGTGTGTGTGTGCATGCGTGTATGTGTGTATGTGTGTATGTGTGACTGTATGAAGGACTTTATGTGTATGCCTAAATATGCAGTCAGAACTATGTTCAGTAAAAACAACAGACCGTATTGATCGAGTAGTATGTCTTTTGTTAATGTTCATCACGTCTCGGAGATGATAAATCTGTTGACCAATCTAGTATGTAAATAAAACTTGTTTAAAGTTGTCACATATAGCATTAGTATTCTAATTTCCTTGTGATATTATACACTTACCTCGTCCTTAAAATTCGTATTGTCTAGTTTTTATAATTCATAATCCAATGGATGACTGTTATACTTTGCTCTTTCGCTTAACACCTTATTAAAAGTTAGTAATGAAATCTTTTTAAAAGGGTTTCATGCCATCTCATCTAGTGGTTATATGTTTGCATGACGCCTATGTTGCAAAAGTTTCTATCATTTTGAGAATATTGATTACTTTTATAGACTGAAAATGTCAAATGTAGAGGAGAAAGCCATTCAATGCGCAGTGGTTCTTTACTGATATATACATTTCATCTACTTCGGGAAAAAGAAAAGAAAAAGAAAAAAGAAACGTAATCCAAAACCGATTGGATTTGATCACATAACGTTAAGAGCTGTAAATCAATAATGAAAGTCATTATATAATATCGGATGTTCAACGGACTTCGCTGATCATCTGCCATTGACAATCACTGTATCGATGTTGTGATGTTGTTGTTAGTCTAAAAACAATCCATTTCATGGCTAACTTTAAGTAAAGACAATCAGGTTAACTTTAAATAAAGACAAACAAACTATTGTCATATTGAGAGACTAAGGAAAGATATGAGGAAAAAAACTTCCTATAACAGTGTTTATATTCTAAGAACATCAAACTAGAGATGAGACAATTGCAATTTAGAAAATAAAGATGATGCAGATGGAAGTGGCTACTAAAACAGATTCTACTCAGTTAGGTATATGTAATTTGTATAATTCATTATATTATACATATGAGAGCCCACTTGATGCGCATTTAGAATTCAGAAAGCCTCTGTGAGGTATTTTCCTTCAACCGTATTGCTGATAATTATAAGCAGCGTAACTCCATTCTTTTTTATTTCTACAGATACTGATCATTCAAAGTCTTGCCAACTCAGTAGAATATGCTTCACTAAAGAGGTTGAATAAGACCGAAATTTATCCACTGCTATTTTTGTGTAGGAAGGAATTCAAAATCTAAGAAGGCTGAGAATGATTTGAGAAAGATCAGGGCGAGGGAAAGAGAGAGAGGAACGGAGTAAATTAAGAAAAAATGTAATGGGGATTAACAGAAGCATTACGGAAAGTCTAGCTAAAGATTTGAACGAGGAGTAATGTTTTATTGCTACCATCTTGCATACTGCGATGCACGAGTACACAATAATATTAAAATTCAGATGAAAAGAAAAATTATAAATATAATAAGTATACCGGTAAAATCCTCGTTGCACGTTGAGAAGCCTCCGAATGTGCTTGCAGGAGCCATTTCGCATAGGGTGATCTCCTCAAAATATAGAGCCGACAGAAAGCTTCATTGTAAAGCAAAGGCGGTTAAGATAGGTAAGAAAGAGCATGTAACCTTTGCTCTTAGCCAACTAAATCATATATATATATAGGGGGGTATGTATATATATATATGCTGGGGCGGGGTATGCATATTTGCAGGCTTTGCGACAAAATTTGAAGCTAATATTTATCAGAAGCAAAAGAGTAACATAAGGCAAAAGAGATTCGTGCGTTCGAACTTATGAAACATCACCAAACCTATCACGTGCCTTGTGACCATTTTCATCTCTCTCTTCCTTTTTCGCTTCAACTCGATTAATCGCGCTTCTCTCGTCTCTTTCTCCGCCCGCTTTCTACACGGCTGTTTTTTTTTTTTTTTTTGTTTTTTTTTTCACTCTTCGTTCTGGTTTTCCGTATGTCCGTTTCTCGTTTCCAGTCCTATAAGACATTTTCTGGCATATCTGCTTCGCCGAATTTGGATGATCATAACTTTCAGAAAAATGGATATTTTTTTTAAAAATCTTCTACGAATATGTGTTATATCATGTATATTTCGAATATGAAGAATTTGGGGGGAGTGTTTTAGGGGTGGGTGGGGGATGTCGGAAAATTCATCGGAGTCAACTCCAATTCGTTTTAATTTTCAAGAAAATGGATATTTTTTAATGAAATTCTCTACAAATATAACTCGGACTATATAGATTCCGAGGACATAGGAATTTGGGGGGGGAACAATTGGGGGTTATTTTTGAGAACTGTTCCCCACTCGGGGGTGTTTCGGAACAAGTCGTCCATATTTGTTTCATAATCTCCTTTTTGTGCGTTTGTGCATCCGTAGATTTCTACCACACACACACACACGTAATTAAAAAAGTTCAGACGGGGAATTATTCCCTTCAGTATCATGTTTATTATAAAGATTTTGTAACAAATTATACTTTATACTTCTATATTTAACTGTGCGTGTATATTCCTTGTTTTTGCTTCTGGTGTCTTCTGGCTTTCTATTAGAAACTTTTACCTGGGAATTTACTTAAAGTGAAAAAAAAATTGTATGTAATACAAGTCGTCTTAATAAGATATTTCTGTGTACCAGACATTTAGCTGCTATTTTTAGCATAAGGAGTTTTCTGGTGAGGTCTTCATTTGCCTTCATTGCCTGTTTATTGCTTCAGTAGAAATCTACGGATGTGCAAATGCACAAAACGGAGAAAATGAAACAATTATGAACGACTTGTTCCGAAACATCCCCGAGTAGGGAACAGTTTTCAAAATTAACCCCCAATTGTTTCCCCACCTAAATTTGTATGTCATTGGAATCTACATAGTGCGAGGTATATTTATAGAAGATTTCATTCAAAAATATCCATTTTCTTGAAAGTTAAGACGAATTGAAGTGGACCCCGGTGAATTTTCCGAAATTCCACAACCATCCCCCACCTAAAATGCTTTCCCCAAAAAATCTTGTATATTCGGAATCTACATGATATAAAAAATATTTGTTGAAAATTTCACTAAAAATATCCATTTTTCTGAAAGTTATGATCATCCAAAATCGGGGGTGGGGTGCAGAAATCTGTAGTTATGCCCATATTCCTTTCCCTTATACGTTACCTTATGTTCGTCTAGTCTTAGAGCTGCACAGCTTTCTTTTATCGTATAACGCATAATTGTTTTCTTTGCATATCCATGATTTGTCCAGTTTGCTTTCCTCATTGTGCAGTACATTCGTTCGCTTTCCTCATTGTGCAGTACATTCCTTTCCCTTATACGTTACCTTATGTTCGTCTAGTCTTAGAGCTGCACAGCTTTCTTTTATCGTATAACGCATAATTGTTTTCTTTGCATATCCATGATTTGTCCAGTTTGCTTTCCTCATTGTGCAGTACATTCGTTCGCTATTCCCAGCGGCCTCTCGCCGTTGACGCAACCGAAGAAATTAACAATATTATCGTTAAAAGTGTGAAATTGTTATGATCTTTGTGACGGTGACTAACGAGAAATAAGCAACGTCTTATGTATGAATGATTGTTAACGTCAAGTCCATTTATAAGTGCTTGGAATTCTTTAAGTCTCTCTATACTTTCTTGCCAAATAATGAAACAATCATTCAGGTTGCACTTCCAGTTATTCTATATGTAGTGAGAGAATGGGTTGATGTATATTTCTAGTACCTTACGACAAAGAATTATTTCTAGTATCCCATATCTAGAAATCAGGAGGGGGCCATTTTCGTACCCATCGCAGTCCCCAACTTTTGTCGATTGAAGTTGTATTTGAAGATAAAGAAAGTAGTTATTGTCCAAGACGAATATTAGCCCTTCTATTACGAATTCTGTTTTGATACGATATGGGAGTTCATTGGAGTAATTCTCTATCCAGAATTGAATTGCCTCTATTCCTAGGCTGTGGGGGATATTAGAATAGAGGTTGACTACATCGAAGGATACTAGTAGGGTGTTTTTGTTTATTATTTTAGGGAGGCGATTGAGCATTTCAAGATCGTCCCTTATGTAGCTTTTGATATGCTTGAGGAATAGTTTTAAGAGGGTATCTAAAAAGTTACTGGGGTGGTGGGTTCCGCTTGCGGGACCTTGATTATTATATCTGTGTCTACCCTTCATGCCTTACTCATTTTCTCACTTGTGTGTTTCTTACGAATATCGTAAAATTGAATGGATTTACTTTTGAAATTGGTCATATAATCGTTTTCTTTGTCGGTGAGCCCTTCTCTGTATAGGTTTAACATAGAATTTAGGTTTCTCATTATTTTCTGCTGACTGTAGTGTTGGACCATTTCATCATATGTTGTGTCTTCTAATATGGATAGTACTAGAGTTATGTAGTATACCGTGTCCATTCAACCTAGCAAAAAGGATTTGTACTATAGTATCTAATACAAGCACTAGAAACACACGGCTATATGAACTCATCAGGAACTACACACCATCAATAATTGATATATGTTTTCAACGTTCCCTACAATTCAACATCCACGAACTCAGACATCCCAAATTAAAGAAGGATTTACAACCAAAAGCCCTACTATACATCTCCACACACAACCCTCTTAACAATGAAGCCTTCGACACCATCCTCCAAAACATTCCTAAAATGCTCTTCATGATATATATATATATATATATATATATATATATACATATATATATATACATGTGTGCGTGTGTCTCTTTAATCTTTACTTGTTTCGGCCATTTTTGACTGTGGCAATGCTGGAGCACCTAGGATATAACAAGTATTCCAGGTTATCAGGAAGTTTACTAATTTATACTTTACTAATAAAATGTAAAAAGTATATCTTATAATATTATTATTAAAAATTTGGGATATTTAAGCAGCTCCTAGTACAGGATATCGTCATGTTTTGGTATACGCAGAGAAAATTAAATCAAATAAAATAATTAAAATAACATAAAATAAAATTAGTTAAATAAATATATCTTACCTGTTATTAATCTGTGTCGAAAGAAGGTAGTACACGTATTTCTGCGCAGGAGAGGTGTGTATTAAGGCTATACTTAATACATAAATGCACCAGTGCGTCCTCAGGCTGCGTATATTATTATTATTATTATTATTATATACGAGTAAAAGTTAAAAATTATATTGAAAATAAAAATTATAATAAAAATAAAAATTACAAATATATTTTAAAATATTAAATACCTAAAGTACAATTAAGATATATATTGAAAATGCTCTACCTAAAGAAATTTTAACGATTGAATTAGAAACATATCAAATCTTATAATACATCTAAATAAATATTAAAGAACTTATATTACTTGTAATAATTTAGTGTAAAATATACCCCTAGCAATACTAGTATAATAAAACATACTTTATATCAAATGTGAGTTAAAAGTCTAGAATAAAGAAAAAGAAGAAGAAGGAGGAGGAGGAGGAGGAGGGAGAGAAGGAGGAGAAGAAGAGGGAGTAGGAAAAGAAGAGGAAAATAAGAAAATATGGGAGGGGTATGACAATAGTAGGATGTTGGTGGAATCCTCTTAAATGGTCAGGTGACCTAAAAGTGACCTGTTGTGGTTGTAATAGTACCAACTGGAATTGTTCTGAATAAATTCATGGTAGGTGACTGCTTTGAATATATCGTTTTTAATATTTGCGTGGGTATTATTCTAAGGTCCTTATAATAGTGACATTTGTAGTGGATGCATTCAAAACTAGTTTATATTTTGTAATAAATTACGAATCTTTACTGATGCGCTGATTATAGGTTGCATCGTTCGTAAATTTATAGAGGGGGAAATTCTGAAACTGGGTTGGGATCTAGTTTTTTCATTCGAAAAATATGCATTTTTTAAAAGTTAAAAATCTGAAAATCGGCTATGATAATACATTATTATAGTCGATTTTCAGTATCATTGCTTTAAAGGTATGATGTTGTGGAGAAAAAAATAATTGGAGAAAAAGTTACAGAGGTTTAAAAATCCAAAAAAACTGTAAGGCAGAAATTTTCTGCGTTTAACGGAGCGGTGTCAACTTTAAGATTGTACCCTGTGAAATTTATAGTTAAGCGTGTGACCTGTCCATTGTAGGTTTCTAAATGCCTAATAAAATCAACATGTATCATCTTACTGTTTCTTTTGTCTCCTCATTGATTGTATTTTTTATCATGTTTTAAAATTTGTCATATTAATATTAATATATTTGTCTGCATGTATTTACTTTATGCGTATTTCAGTATTATAGATACCTGTCATGTATTTGTGTACATCATTAATATATAAGTGCATACGTGTGTATGTAAAACGTTGACCTTGTTGGAAAAAGAACTCCGATCCCTCAATTAGGTTGACGCATATACCACAGTTGCGCCGTTTTTTTGTTTTTTTTTTGCTGGCTAGTGTTCGGAGAATTTTCATGTCCTTTGCCCTTTGTGATGGTGTGCGCTTGTAGGATTAAATTCATTCTGTGGTCCCTTTTTAGTAGTGCAGTGTTTTGCAGGATGGCGTCGAGTGCTTCATTGTTGTGTGTGGATATGTATGGTAGGGCTCTCGGTTGTAAATCCTTCTTTAATTTGGGATGTTTGAGTTCGTGGATGTTGAGTAGTTGTAGGGCACGTTGAAAGCCTACATCAATTAGTTCCTGGTAATGAGTTTATCCTTTAGTTCATGAAGTCGTGTGTACCTGGTGTCTGTATTAGAAACTATAGTACAAATCTTTTTGCTAGGTTGAAAGGGATATTCATTCTAGTTTGTCTGGAGTAGCATGTGCTGAACGGTAGACATTGCTTGGAGTCCGTGGGCTTATAGTATATATCACTTTCTATTTTGTTGTTGGATTTCTTCATGAGGATGTCGAGGAATGGATGTTGTTGATTGCTATATTCCATCATAAATTGAATGTTTACGTCGAGTCCATTTATAAGTGCTTGAAATTCTTTAAGTCTTTCTATACTTTCATGCCAAAGAATGAAACAGTCATCCTGGTACCTCTTCCAGTTATTTTATATGTAGAGGGAGAATGGGTTGACGTATATTTCTAGTACCTTACGATAAAGATTTCCCACGGCTAGTTTAGCAAACGAGGGGGCCATTCTCGTACCCATCGCAGTCCCCGACTTTGATCGATAGAATTTGTATTTGAAGAAAAGAAAGTAGTTATTGCTCTTCTATTACGAATTCTGTTTCCATGCGATATGGGAGTTCATTGGAGTAATTCTCTAACCAGACTGTGAGGGAATATTAAAATATAGGTTGACTATATCGAATGTTACTAGTAGGGTATATTTGTTTATTGTTTTAGGAGGGTGATTGAGCATATCTAGGTCATCCCATATGTAGCTTTTGATATGCTTGAGGAATGACTTTAAGGGGGTATCTAAAAAGTTATTGAGTCTATGGGTTTCGCATGTTATTATAGGTCTTAATTTGAGGTCATTTGGAGTAGGGACCTTGTTTATTATGTCTGTGGCTATCCTGCATGCGTTTCTTATTTTTTGTGTATCTTAGGAAGGAATACCGCGGAATTCACTGGATTTACTTTTGAAGCTAATCATATAATCGTATTCCTTGTCGGTGAGCCCTTCTCTGTATAGGCTTAACAATCAAAACCAAGAACTCATACAAAATATTCTTTTAGGACTGCTACTACCTACTACCTGCTGCCAAGCCTTCACAAGAGCAAGAGAGAGAGAGAGAGATAGAGAGAGAGAGAGATAAACAGAGAGATAGAAACAGAGAGACAGAAAAAATGAAAATGTCCCTTGTTTTTGAAAACTATGGAAATATTTTTTAAAAACATTTAATTTAATTGTCTTTCATGCTTTACTCTAAGTTGAAAAAGTCGCAAAGTCTGAAACCAGTACTAAAATGTTCTTCATGATAAAATTATTGTAGCATTTTCTACCTTGTATTATTTTCGTTTTATATATATATATCAGGTTGAGTAAAACGTAAGCAACGATTTGAACTATGAAGAATTTGTATCATATTTTTTGCAGAGTTTTGAAATTTTTTAAAACATTTTTTTGACAGTTGTTTGATAATACAGACATAGACTTGCCCAAATGCATCAATAAATTAACATTGACATTTTCTCATAGTTGTTGCAATCATCATTTTGCTGATTGTTTGACTTTGTTATATTGTTTGCTTTTGTTGTGTTTTCTCCACCAGAGGTGGCGAAAATTACAGTGAGCATGGAGGAAGTGCGTGCCGGGATGTACGCTTCCGTATTATAATATTGTTACGACTGTAAAACACCTTAAAGTCAGAGAGGTGCCTGTGGACTTCTTCGAGACAGTGAAGAACAGTAGAGAATTGTTACAAAGAGAAGGGTCCAAATTAAAATTGATGCCGCCAGAAGAAGCAACAAGAGACAAGAATGAGAAAACAGTTGTCTACAGAACCCTCTCATTAGCAACCAAGAAAATTGAGATAGCGAAAGAGGAAGAGTTGGAAAAATGCTTAAAAGAAATAAGTAATATAGAATTTTGCTGTAGAGGAAGCAAGTTTGGCACAGTGGAGGTGCACTTCCTGACTGTGGAGGAGGCAGCAAGACACTCCACTGTAGACTTGAAATCGGAAAAATGGGCACTACTGCCAACTCGTTCATTGTTTTGGTCCCATTCCTTGATAGGTTCTTACTGGTGTCCCCACAGTGGAAGCAATATTATTGCTAATGGCCGTAATTGCGTTTGACCCTCTGGCTGATATCTGATGAAGAGTTGGTGACCTTCTATGCTTTCTACGCTTGTGTATTTAGTATATGTTCGATTATTTATTTGCTACGCGTTTTTTCAGTTATACATATTAGAGAGGTATGTCGTTTGTTGTCTTTTTATTTAATTCTGAAAAACAAATATATATACATATACCTATATATATATATATATATATATATATATATATATATATATATATATATATACATATGCCGAGTGCTGGGAACACAAAAAGGGGATGAATTTATCGAGAGTGAAAATCAAAAACGTTTACCGATACTTTAACAACTCGTACCGCGGTTTCTGCTTCTTTCTAGCAAAACACAGAATATGTTTGCTAAGGCCAGCTTCATCAGCGAGTTGCCTGAATTTAATCGAGGTCTGCAGCGATGTGGGGCTATACGTTAAATAATATTACTACCCTTCTTGTTTATATTCGCATACT
>NC_042997.1:69215049-69225049 GCF_006345805.1 Octopus sinensis
CACAGAAACACGCACAGACAAACTGCCGTTTATATAGAGAGAGATATATATATCGACAAGTAGATCGCGTACGTTACGGGCGCGTTTGAAGGAGGGCAAGGGTGGGTTGGAGAAAATAGTGAGGGTGGTAGGATCTAGTTGAAGGTGACTGAAGATCCATAGGATCTTCCGATGAGGGATAGGGTAGAGGGGTTGAAAAGAAGAGGACAGGGAATGCGGTTAGGGGTTCGATGTTGGAAGATATTAGGGCGGTAGTGTGATCGATTTGATGAGCGCGAGTAAGGGCAATTTGGGCAAGAGTTGATGGGTATCCGTGACGCATGAACAAGGGGACCTGGTGCCGGCTGCACGGGCGTCAGTGGCGGAGGAACTGGGAATAGGTAATGGTCTGTTTAGAGTGAAAAGGATGGGAGGAGGAAAGGGAGGAGTCCGTCAGCTTGAAGAAGGCGGAGATAGTGAGAAATTAGGTAAGGGGATCAATAGAGAGAGAGAGAGAGAGAGAGAGAGAGAGAGAGAGAGTAAGTTTACGGAAGTATCAGAGATGGCAGAGGTGAATTCGATAGAAGAGTGGAAGTTAGAAACGAAAGAGATGGAATTGGACAGCTGTCCGCGGGAAGGGAGGTGATGCCTATACAGTCGTCTATATGGCGACCGTATAACTCTGGGGTTAGTGCGGAGAACTGTGAGAAGATTTGCGCCTCAATGTAACCAACAATTAAGTTGGCAAAACTGGGGCCCATTCTCGTTCCTATAGTGACGCTAGAAAATGCTGGTAAATCTCTCCTGCGAACGTATAGCAGTTGAGTGTGACGACGGGTTCTGTTAGGCGGAGAAGTGTGGAGGTGCTGCGTGTGGGGTCGGGGCGACGGTTGGGGAAGTATTCGAGTGCTAAGAGGCCGTCGTTGTGGTGGATCACAAGGTACAAGGATTTTATGTCCAAAGTAGGATGGAGGCGCGAAAGGCTGGGAGGGAAGGAGACGGAATTGAAGAGGTGAAGGGCGTCGTTGGTGTCATGTACATGAGACGGGAGGGCAACGATTAAGGGGGAGAGGATGAAGTCAGTATATATATATATATATAGGGAGAGAGAGAGAAATACATATATATATATATATATATATATAATATACATGTGAGTATAATGTATATATATATATATATATAAAATCCGCGACCTGTTCACTGACAAAAATCCGCACGGATTTTGTTAGTGAACAGGTCGCGGATTTTAGCGACGAAAATATTTTGACAAATTAAACTTAAATGTTGAAGTGAATCGAACGGCTTTTGTGTGTTTCTTAAATGGCTTACAAACACCTTCCACGCTGCAATTGTTTTCGTTTCAGTACACGATCTCAGATCAAATCACTTGCTATGCGAGTACATCCCCGTAATATATATATATTATATATATATATATATATATATATATTATATATATATATATATATATATATATATATATATATATATGTATATATATATATATATATAGTATATATATATATAGTATGTATATATATATATATATATATGTATGTATATATATATATATATGTATATATATGTGTGTGTGTGTGCGCGCGCGCGCGTACGCGTCAAGCTATCTGCGTGTACGCGTTTTTACATGTGGGTCTGTCCTCGCGTGCGTGTGTTTTTCTATGTATGTACGTGCGCGTTTATGTTATACTTTGTGTTTTTTATTTATTTATTTCTTGCTTGTAAAACTAAAAATATATGTCCTTCAATATTAATTAATTAAATGCTCAACTACATGCATGCGTGCATGTATACATACATTTTACATTCATATAAACATACAAACGCACGTGTTTGAATGTGTATATATCTTATGCTCTCATATGTGTGTGTGTGTGTGTGTGTGTGTATCGTGGCACTTCGTCGGTTATGATGACAAGGGTTCCAGTTGATAAGATCAACGGAACAGCTAGCTCGTGAAATTAACGTGCAAGTGGCTGAGCACTCCACAGACACGTGTACCGTTAACATAGTTCTCGGAGAGCTTCAGCGTGACACAGAGTGTGACAAGGAAAGCCCTTTGAAATACATGTACAACAGAAACAGTAAGAGAGAGTGAAAGAATATTTTAGTGAAAGAGTACAGCAGGGTTTTCCACCGCCCTCTGCCGGAACTCATGGAACTTTAGGTGTTTTCGCTCAATAAGCACTAAGAACGCCGATATGGGAATCGAAACCACGATCCTACGACCGCGATGCCCGCTGGGCTAACCACTGGGCCATTGCGCCTCCACGTACACACGCATGTATATATATATATATATAAATATATATATATATGTGTGTGTGTGTGTGTGTCTGTGTGTATGTGTGTGTGTGTGTGTGTGTGTGTGTATGTATGTATGTATGTATGTATGTATGTATGTATGTATGCATGTATATGTATGTGTGTGTATGCGTGCGTGCATGTGTGTATGCGCGCGTGCGTATTTCCGTAACTTGTTATTCTAAATTATTGATTTGCAGTTATTGCTCTGATTATATTAGTTATAAAATTTTTGTTCGTAATTTCAAGTGTAAATATGATTTGTTACGCGCAGAATACATTTCGTGTACTAGCATTCTCTTCTGTTTCTTTTTTCTTAGTATTCATATATTCATTTTTTTTTTTTTTATTTTAGTCGTAGTTCAAGTTTGTTCGAGTAAATTATCAAAGGTGTTCCGAGCAAAAACCAATCCCTTTATAATAGTTTACAAACTTAAATGCATTTGCATAAAAAAAAAATGCCGCTTTCTTTCGTATTCAAAACGAAAGCGTGGTCATTTAGAAGCATCTTCCTGCTATTTCTACCATTTCAAGATATTTTACTGTCATATTCTCAAACCATTCGATTAAGGCCTCCGCGCTGGCCCGTGGCCTTGGTACCGTTGCCTGTTTGTATGGTGTGTGTGTGTGTGTGTGTGGTGTGTGTGTGTGTGTATGCGTGTGCGTGTGTGCGTGCGTGTACACGCGTGTGTGCGCGCGCGCGCATGTATGCGTGCGTATGTGTGCGTTATGGGAGTGTCAACACATGTACCTGTTGTCATGTTGTTAGTGCCGTTGTTGAGACGGTGTTATAGTGTTGGCCAGTGATAGAAGTACCTGTTGTAGTACGCCTTCCTTTGTTGTTTGTTCTTGTAGCTGTTGCTATTGTAACTCCCGTGTTGTTGGTTGCATAGCTAATGATGATGATGATGATGATGATGATGATGATGATGGTGATGACGATGATAATTCTGGTGGTAGCGATGGTGGGGACTATGGATGTTATCCAACTTATAGCGATAATTTGAAAAGATTTGATGCTTTTAGTGCAGTTTTGCGGTAGTAGTAGTAGTAGTTAGTAGTAGTAGTAGTAGTAGTAGTAGTAGTAGTAGTAGTAGTAGTAGTAGTAGTAGTCGCGGTGGTGGTGGTGGTGGTGGTGGTGGTGGTGGTGGCGGCGGTGGTGGTGGTGGTGGTGGGTTTGGAGGAGGAGGAGGAGGAGGAGGTTGCAGTAGTAGTAGTAGTAGTAGTAGTAGTAGTATTGGTTGTGGTTGTGGTGGTGCTGGTCTTTACGGAAATGGCAAGGGGATAGCGTGGTTGTTGTCCTATTAATAAAGGTGATGATGTTGGCGAGGTTAGTAGAGGCAGTAAGGATCGTCAGTAGTTGTAGTACTAATTCTAGTAGTAGTAGCAGCAGCAGCAGCAGCTAGTGTTAGCAACAGTTATAATGATAGGTGTAACTGAAGTGGTGTAGTGGTTGTAATTGACGAGGACGACGACGACGATGATGATGATGATGGGAGGGTACTAAGTCCTGTCTGTAGCACTCTATAGTAATAGTTGCGGCAGTGATACGCACAGTGGTCCTGGTGGTGGTGGTGGCGATGGTGGAAGTGATTATGGGATGTAGAGGACGACGTCGGTAGTGGTAGTAGTAGTAGTAGTAGTAGTAGTAGTGGTAGTAGTAGTAGTAGTAGTAGTAGTAGTAGTAGTAGTAGTAGTAATTTGTGGTAGTGGTTGTTGATGTAGGGTTACAGTGGTAGTGAGGGTGTTGATCGTATGAATGATAATGAGTGTGAGTGAGATGGCGGTGAGAGAGAGGAAACAATAATAGGAAGAAAGAAAGAAAGAAAGAAAGAAAGAAAGGAAGGAAGGAAGGAAGGAAGGAAGGAAGGAAGGAAGGAAGAGAGAAAGAGAGAATTAAAGGAAGAAGCAAGCGCACGTAAAAAAAAAGAATTACAATACAATACAGGCGGAGGGAAGACGAGAGAAAAATAATACAAAAACAAAACAAAAGACCGACAGAGAAAAATAAAATAAAATAAAATAAGGAGAAATATATTATACGAAGAAAGAAGGAGAAAGAAGATGAAAAAAAGAAAGGAAAACTGAAAAGAAAAGAAGAAAAGGAAGCATATGTTCCGTGGTGAGAAGAAGGCTGACTTTTCATGACACTCGGAGACTCGAGCGTGTAAACTACCTTTAGAATGTGCAGAGTGGGAAACCAGCACTGCTCTGTCCGGAATAATGGGTCGACAGCAACTAAACCGGCGGTAATAATGGTCTCTCTGCTCCAACAGCAACAGCATAGGCGACGACGGAATACCCACCCCAACTGCCGCCGATACAACAATATTCACCACCGATACCATCGACGGCGGCGGCGGCGTCGACGACGACGAAGACGATGGCGACGCACACGGCCAAGACGCTATCGCCACCACCATCATCACCACAATCATTATTACCATCATCACCACCACCACTGCAACCATCGCTTTCATCGCCACTACTACAACTACCACCAAGTTCACCGCCCCCTGTGCCGCCACCGCCGCTACCATCGGCGCCAACATAGGAACGACCACCGACATCACCATAGTCATTACCGATATCAATACAATCATCACCGCTGTCATCACGACTTCCACAGTCTCCATCACCACCACCATCACCAGCAGCAACAAGAGCAACAAAAACAACAACAACAACAAGCAAAACAATATTTTCATCGTAGCCACCACCACCACTGTCACTGCCACTACCATAAACACAGCCGAAAATACAATAACCACAACGACAACCACAAACACAATCACCATTACAACCTCAATCACAAGCAGGAGCAAAATCAACAACAACAACAACTGCAATCAAAATATTACCGTCATCAAAGACACTACCACAAACAGTACCAGCGTCAGCATCACCACCACCACCACCACCACCCTACTACAGCGATGTGTTTCTTGGCAATAGTAGCTGTGGTGGCGGTGACGACGTCAGCGGCCGTCATCAGAGTACCTGTTCTACCGACGTCAACTTTACTACACTCTACTACTACTACTACTACTACTACTATACCAACGACAACAAAAACTGCTAGTGCTACTACTGCAACCAATACTACCACTAATAATACTAATACCTATACTTCTATTACAACTTCTTCACCTACTATCGCTACCAGTGCGACTACTACAACTATTATTACTATTGATGCTGTTGTTGTCGTTGATGCTACAGGTGTTGAAAAGAAAACTGCTACAAAAACAACAGCTACTACTACTACTACTACTACTATCATCTCCACCACCACCACTACTGCAGCTACTACCAATACTAAAAAAAATACTACAACTTTTACTACTGAAAAGTCTACTGTTACCCCTACAGGAACTGGTAACATTATTATTACTACTGTTACATGTAATTCTAGTGAGACAATATCGTTTGCTGGCATTAATTTACCGAAAAAAGCGGGTCTCACCTGTACTTCTACACCGTTAACTGGCGCGACATGTCCCACTACCGATCATATTAGCGCTACTGTTGCTGCTGTCGCTACCACCACCACCTCTACCACTACCACCACCACCACCATCACCACCACCACCACCACCGCCACTACCACAACCACCACTACCACCACCACCACCACTACTACTACTACTGGTTCAGCCAATGGAATGAATGATGATGATGATGGGAATAAGATTACCAATTCTCATGCTAACGTTTCTAATATTACTGTTATCTTTCTCAAAGCAACTTCTATCAAATGGAATTGGAATTATATTGTTAAAAGTTCTTTCATGTATAACTACAATGTTACAAAGAGGGATACATGTTTTAAGCTGTCAAATTTCTTTAATGAATTTATTGACAGGAAAGAAATCAAAGAGAGTGGAAAGTTTGTTGAGTTCAAAATGTGTTCCGATTACTGTCGTATGATGGAGGAAATATTGTCAAAAAATGCAGTTCGGACAAGAAATTCTTACCTGGCGTCCACAAAAATGTCGATTCGCAAGATACCAGATTCGGTATTGATGGAAGATTGGAAAATGAAACGAGAATCACAGTCAGATGGAGATGGATTCCTTGATAACGAGAGATATACAACAAAAACTCACTGGAGGGGCATTAAGAATTTACTCGAAATATATAAGATAACTGGATTAAAAAACTCAGAATCATCTCAATCGTATAAGTGGAAAACTGTCGACTGCTGGGGGCGAATACTTGAAACGAAACATATAGCATTAGTAGATCGCTCAGAAAGTCATCATGGAAACACAATAATCGTCAAAAAACTATTGCATGGATGGACCAATGATATAACTTGTAACACGACACGAACATTCAATGAGTCGAAAAATATTACTTTTCCGTTATTGCAACAATGTTTAAAAAGATGGCCGACCCAAAAGCAATTAAAAAGAATGCGTGGATTACATTACATAGAATGTCAAGATGTAGTTGATGACCATGTGTTGTTTATAAAATACCACAAAGTATCCTCGAAGAAATATTTTGTTACAAAAATTACTCCTTTAAGAAATCCTAGTTATGGACATTGGATTAATTGTAAAGACAAAGTTAAAATAATCCAATTACTTAAGATAGACCGATCCATTGTTTCTTCACATGACAATCAGAAGAAATTAAGAAATGAGGGGAAATTGGAACACGAAAGTACTTCACATACACTGTCTGCATCAAATTCTGATGATAAAAATAATAAGCAATCACAAGCATTTAATAAAAAGTACCCTCACTGGAATAAGACAAATGCCATCAGAAAAGTGATCAATTTTGGAAATTGTCTTGTGAGAGTCAAAGATTCGAAGGACTATCTTGATGTTGAAACTAAAATCTTTAGAAATTCAAATAACAAAATTCTGAAAATCTGTTTTCAAGATAGAGGAAGTCATAAAGAAGGATTACTTGTGGAAAGTAACCAGTTTTGGACACTATCAAATGGAAATAAAAAGAATCACACTGAAAAATGGAATTATGGAAACTTGGTCCATTCTGTGGCTATTTCTTCAAAGGACGTGAAAGATGGTGGCACGCGTAATGTTATATGCAACAGCTGTGATAAGAGTAATGCCGGTGATGATGTAAAAGATGTAGAGGAGAGAAATTTTGGAAAATTTAGAGAATCAAGGGTTCCGAGAAGTGC
Source organism: Octopus sinensis (assembly GCF_006345805.1). Classification (NCBI taxonomy): domain Eukaryota; kingdom Metazoa; phylum Mollusca; class Cephalopoda; order Octopoda; family Octopodidae; genus Octopus; species Octopus sinensis. Next base: position 69,222,515 of record NC_042997.1, read on the forward strand.
TACTGAAAGTAAACATAGTCAAAAATATTACGGGATTTCTGAGAGAATGAAATATTTTAGATTTAAAGATATATATTTCACTGACCAGGTAACTAAACAAAACTATGAAACTACTCACAGAAACAATACTTTCAGAATAAACTCGAGAACAGTATGCAGATTTAATGAAAACGCAACGTTTTACAACATCCGCTTGAATAAGAATTTTTCTTCGCGTAATGAAACTGGATTTTACCAGGGTGATGAAAATATTTTTTACAACAAATACGATCACGACATGCATAAGCATAGACATAAGGATATGAATGACACAAGTACATACTGGATTGATTATGCACAGTACAAGGAAGAAGAACGATATAACAGACTTATGAAATCATTGCATCTGCAATACCTTCCAGATTATCATTATGAACAGGAAGAACACAAAGGTGACTTTTATAGTGAACAAGACAGCGGGGTTCCAAAATATTTTATCGAAAGACAACGACTCCAAGATTCAGAAGGAAACTATCCGCATCATAGGACACCCAAGAAAAAGAACAAACCCTGCGGGAATCACGGCCGATATCCAAAGCGCACAGGAGGATTGAAAAATCTTATTCATCATCCACAACAATATATAGAACCGATGCACACATCCAGAGGCATACGAGTTCGGTACGCACGAGATGTCAGACAATCGTCATCTACAGCTTCACTATTTCCCGGATATGGTTTCGGAAATGCAGCGTACTTTTCTGGAAACAGACAACTTTTGCAACTAAAGTTAAAAAGAAAATATGGAATGTCAAAATCTATGATTCCAAGGCAACAATTTACCATTGAGTTCTGGATGAAACCCGAAGGAGGGCAACATAATCCTACCGTTATTATTGGTGAGTAAAACAACATTGTATATTATTTTAGACTTGCATATGCATATTGTCTCGTAATATATTATATATATATAAAACGTGACGGGATGCGTGTATACACCATTGAACAGGCCGAAAAGGGTTGAAATAATTAGTTAATTAGATGAAAAGTATAAAATTACACTTTTTTCCAGTTCTCAAAGCATTTCTTATATTTTTATTCACATATATAAATTTATTGTTGTGAAAACTCTTAACATTTTCGATATATAATAAGTGGTAACTCGTTAAGGGGCGAGCGGACAGCGGGAGAAATCTTCCAATGAATGATTCCCGTCAAACAGGTGCATCTGAAACTAAGGCAGTGGTTCTCAACCGAGGTCCTTATGGCCCTTGAGCGTCCATATAAGATTTTGGCGGGTTCACTCAACAAGATAGTAAACTGGAGATCGACAATAGTATCCCCTGGGAAAATGTTGCTTTAGATGTATGTATTGAAATATATTGTAAGAAACAGTTGTCTTTGAAATTTTTCATGACTCAACCTACAGAAGTTGATGTTTGAAAAACAAAGTAGGAATTTTGAAAAAATTTTCTGTAATACTAGTTTTCAAACACCAAATGGTAATGGGAATCCACCAGTATAAAATATTAATCAAAGGGGTCAATATACAAATTAACGGTTGAGAGACCCTGCTCTAAGAGAGCGGGGCCCGCCTAGGTCATGACTTCTAAATTTCCTCTTTCTGATTTCAAAAGGTAGTTTCGGTTGATCTTATTTCCCTGAGCTGTATTGTACACCGCTCGGCTTCAAAGAGCACCGTAACACTTGCACTGCGGATCTATTTCAGTCTGGGGGGTTTTCTTATACGTACTATATAGGCACTCAAGTATGAGCCCAGAGCATGTTATAACGGAAACAACTGTAAGCTAATGAAGTTCATTAGATGATCTTTTTTTACCTTTGCTATCTCTTTTTCTAATATATATATACATATATATATATATATATATAATATATATATATATATATATATAGATATATATATATATATATATATATTATATATATATATATATATATATATATATATATATATACACGTACATACATACATGTATATTATAAATATATATGCATATTATATTTATATATATTCGTAATATATATATAGATAGATAGATAGATAGATAGATAGATAGATAGATAGATAGATAGATATTGCGTGTATATCTATATGAGCGTATATGCATGTGTGTACGAATGCATGCATCTATGTATACATGTGTATGTTTATATACATATGTGTGTATGTATGTGTGTGTGTGTGCGCGCGCGCGTGTGTATATATATATGTTTGGGCACGCACGTGCAGAGGTTGTTGTGTAGTTGTTCATATAAGTGAGCATGATTAGGAAATGATTGTAGACACGTTGTTCCGTGTAGTTTTGTTTGTATCGTATTTACATTGTATACAAATTTTTATATGCATAAGTTAGTTTATTGTATTTTAGTATTTACATAATTATATATGGAATATATCTATCTATCTATCTATCTATCTATCTATCTATCTACCTATCTATCTATCTATCTATCTATCTATCTATCTATCTATCTATCTATCTATCTATCTATCTATCTATCTATCTATCTGTCTCTCTCTCTATCTATCTA
>NC_042997.1:69227549-69240049 GCF_006345805.1 Octopus sinensis
GTTTATTTTGAAAAATTACCACTTCCGTGTGTGTATGTGTGTGCGTGTGTGTGTTTCTTTCCCACACTCGTCTAACTACGGTGTGTTTTTGTCTGTTTTTTTTTTTTTGCTTTTTCACGCAACGTTAATTTAAGCCCACAAGCTAACCGTAACAATAATGAGAGCTCTCAATTTTCCATGATGCAAAAAACGGTTCGAAGCTACTAGCCTAGAGTCATAGACTGATAAAGAAAGGTGCACCCAGTACATCGGTCCGGCGTCTGGAGGGTCAGCAATGCCCTTTCCTAAGTAAAGAAAGTCCTCAACCAGGCATTGCAGTTTGAAAAGCATTCTTCTTCGGCGTTACCAAACCCCTTATTGTTTGGGGAATTTCATAAACAGCAACGGTTCAGACGCTCGTTTTAAACACACATACAAACACGAACACACACACACACGCAGACAGGCTTCTTTTCAGTTTCCATCAACCAAATCCACTCACAAGGCTTTGGTCGATCCGAGGCGATAGTAGAAGGCACTTGCACAAGATTCCGCACAATGGGACTGAACCCGGACCCCTTTGACTAGAAAGTAAATTCTTACGATACAATCACGTTTATATATATATATATATATATATATATATATTATATATATATATATATATATATATATATGTATATATATATTTTTATGTATGTGTGTGTGTGAGCATGTGTGTGTGTATGTTTGTGTGTGTGCGTGCGCGTATGTGTGTGTGTGTATGTATATACTTGTAGTATGCTCCTATGTGCACGTGCGCCTGAGACCTCGTATCTGTGATATGTCTTTGTTCGTCCATGTTTACATTAATGCACACTCACAGACAGACATGTGCCTTGGCACATGGAAACACAGACTTCACGCACTTGTACCTACAAACGAATAAAGTATGTGTGTATGTCTGTGTGTGCGTTTGCGCGCGTGTGTGAGTTTGCGCGCGCGTGTGTGAGTGTTTGTGTGTGTGTATGTGTGTGCGTGTGTATGTGTGTGTGTGTGTGTGTGTCTGTGAATGCGTGTGCAAGTATGATGGTATTAAAGCTTACATAAAAGATAACAAGAAACTAAAATGATTTTCTGTTGTTTACATGCAATCACGTACGTGGTCGCGCGCTCAAACCACATTCACTCGCACACATATTCACACATATAGAGCGTGTGCTTCTCTGTGTGTGCAAAATGTTTTTCTTTCTGTTGATGCACGCGCGTTTTTAATATGCTTGTGTACGTGTTGATGCGTACATATGCGTATATGTACATGCGTGCGTGAGGTGTCTGCAAAAACAGTTACTTGTTTCTCTGATTTCCTAGGTTCATAAGTTTGATATATATGTGTGTGCATATGTGTGTGTGTGTGTGTGTGTGTGTGTGTGTGTGTGTGTGCGTGTGTGTGGCGAGCATTTACTCATGCATTAGGCATTTCACGTTTAGAATATAAGGTTTCTATTGAAAGAAATCGAATTCTCTTTCTCTGTTTGTCTATGTCAGTCGTTGTCTGTCTGCCTGTCTCTCTCTGTCTATATCTTTCTTTCTCTCTCTCTATCTCATGCGTATGTACTTAGTGAGAAAAGTATACATACATTCATACATACATACATACATACATTCATTCATTCATTCATAGATACATTCATTCATATATACATACATACAGACAGACAGTCAGACAGACAGACAGAAAGACCGACGGACATACGTACATATATTAATAGATACCTTGACAGCTAACTAGATAGATATATATATATAGAAAAATAACATAAACCTGCTCCGTATACATATGCAGGTGTGTGTGAAAAATAATGTGTATACAGTATATAATATTATTTTACTTGCTTCAGTCATTTGACTGCGGCCATGCTGGAGCGCCGGCCTTAGTTGAGCAAATCGACCCTAGGACTTTTTCTATTGCCGAATCACTAAGTTACGGGGACGTAAACACACTAGCATCGGTTGTTAAGAGTGATAAACACACATAAACATACACACACATACACTCACACACACACACACACATACACACACACACACACACATATATATATATATACATACACACACGACGGGCTTCTTTCAGTTTCCGTCTACCAAATCCACTCACAAGCCTTTGTTCGGCCCTAGGCTGTTGTTGAAGACACTTGACCAAGGTGTCACGCAGTGGGTCTGGATCCGGAACCATGTGATTGGTTAGGGCAGCGGACTCGCGGTCGTAGGATCGCGGTTTCGATTCCCAGACCGGGCATTGTGAGTGTTTATTGAGCGAAAACACCTAAAGCTCCATGAGGCTCCGGCAGGGATGGTGGTGATCCCTGCTGTACTCTTCAACACCACAACTTTCTCTCACTCTTACTTCCTGTTTCTGTTGTACCTGTATTTCAAGGGCCGCGGCCTTGTCACTCTCTGTGTCACGCTGAATATCCCCGAGAACTACGTTAAGGGTACACGTGTCTGTGGAGTGCTCAGCCACTTACACATTAATTTCACGAGCAGGCTGTTCCGTTGATCGGATCAACCGGAACCCTCGTCGTCGTAACCGACGGTGTGCTTCCACACTTACTACACAGCCACTCCTGCGCCTATTATGTATAGCTTTTGCCTTTTATTTGCTTCGGTCATTAGACTGCAGCCATGCTACAGTGCCCCACCTCGAGGAATTTTAATTGAACGAATAGATGGCAGTACTTATTTCTTAAAGCCTGCCACTTATTCTAGCATTGTCTTTTGTCGAACCCCTAAGTTACAGAGTCGTAAGCACACCAACACTTGTTGCGAAGCGGGGATGGGGGATAATTATGGGCATACATATACACACACTCGTCCAAGTTGCCACGAGGTTAGAATGAACTCGAATCCATGTTAGTGGAAAGCAAATCTCTTACGAAACAGCTGAGTTTGCGACTCCTACCACAAGGCCACAGAAGTGTGCGTGTATATCTATCTATCTATCTATCTATCTATCTATCTATCTATCTATCTATCTATCTATCTATCTATCTATCTATTTATCTGTCTGTCTGTCTGTCTGTCTGTCTGTTTCTCTCTCTCTCGTTATATATATATATATATATATATAAATATACACACACACACAAATAGGCAAATGTATATTCTTTTCTACTCTAGGCACAAGGCCCGAAATTTTGGGGAGGGGGCCAGTCGATTAGAACGACCCAGTACGCAACTGGTACTTAATTTATCGACCCCGAAAGGATGAAAGGCAAAGTCGACCTCGGCGGAATTTGAACTCAGAACGTAGCAGCAGACGAAATGCCGTTAAGCATTTCGCCCGGTATGCTAACGTTTCTGCCAGATATTAAAACATCAAACATGATCAGTTTCTTCGCTTGTTATTGCAGTAGTTTCAACTGAGTTACTGAGTTGCTTACTGGTTAAGTTTTCCGCAAACATCGGAAACGTTCACCCATTTTTGAAGTAGAGTTAGCCCGACTCTATGCGTGAACGTAGTAACTTCACATTACGGCTATAGACTGTCAACACCCTTCGCAGCATGCATGAAAATATCTGACGCAAACGTGAAACATTTTGCCCGGAGATACTACGGAGTGAAATCGAAACCAGACGCGCATGAATGCATGAACTCACAGTTATGAATGTATATGTATGTGCGCATGTATTGTATGCTTGTATATGTGTATTTACATCCAGCCATTTAGAGAGCAGATGTATAAACATCCAGAAATAAATACTCGGTATATATTATAAGGATATAAATAATATATACTTATATGCATGTATACATACACATATTTACATACCTACATATATATGTATATACATGCATATATGGGTACAGGACATCAAACAAAAAAAAAAAAAAACATAGAAACGAACTTTTTTCGAACAACGAAAAATAACAGAGAAACGAGACATACAACATAAAGAATATTCCCCTTCTTCAGTTGTCCCTGTTTCATCTACTCGACGTTTCGAAGGCAAGCACAAGACGCGACTTCATTGAAACAGTCCTTCCCCCAAAGCAAATTAAATAAAAACAAGAACAGGACAGTGAGAACACAACTAAAAAGAACAGGACAGTGAGAACAAAACAGTAAAAACATACGGTGAGGGCTGTTAAGCCGAGACGATGGAAAAAATTTTTTGAACGCTAGGAAGACGAGCTTATGAAGGAGACAGTATAAGCACGTTTTTTCTTTAAAAGGTTGTGGGTAGAAAGACAGATTATCTTTTGTCACGTGGCAGCGACGAGAGAGTCGAGGAGAAGGAGTGAGAGAGAGGGAACGGTGAAGAGGTGAGGAGAAGAATAGGGAAGAGTGGGAGAGAAAACCAGAAAGGATGAAGAACAAGAGAGGGAGAGAGATAGACAGAGAAGAGATAGTAAAGGTAGAAGAGTGCGCATCGTAATTATTAAGATAAAAACTTACTTGGAAAAACATGCGTGGCGTTCGATCATATAATAATATAAATAATATATAATTATATGCATATATACATACACATATGTACATACCTACATATATATATGTATATATATATATATATATATATATATAATTATCAGAGAAAATGACAAGCATAAATTCACGCACAGTCACACACACACACACACACACATACTTACACGCGCGCACACAAACATACACACGACAAATATATATATATTCGTTTCTCATTGTGTTCAACGTTTTTTTTTACGTCCTGTACCCATAAATGCATATATATATATATATATATATATATATAATATATATATATATATATACATAATATACACATATATATGCATTTATGGGTACAGGAACGTAAAAAAAAACGCTGAACACAATGAGAAACGAATATATATATATGTGCGTGTGTATGTTTGTGTGCGCGCGTGTAAGTATGTGTGTGTGTGTGTGTGTGTGACTGTGCGTGAATTTATGCTTGTCATTTTCTCTGATAAATTAAGTGGAAACATGAATATCTCTCGGTAGGCACATATATTTTCACAGTTGAAAATGAAGTAAACGCAGTGATTACTTTCCGTTTTGATGTGCGAGACGCTATTATGAGATCGTATAATACCGACAGCCTCTGAAAAAATTGTAACAGCTTGTCTGCTAAACATAGTCATTTCAAATCTCATGAGACTTCCTACGTGAGTCACATTAAAACTTCTTGAAAATATTTCACTTGTTGGATCTTTTCAGCTTGATACAAGAGATCCGAATGTTTTCAAAAGGTTGTTACAGAAATAGACCTTAACGAGAAATAGCTCTTAATGGAAAATATAACAGCCAAAGTGGATTATTACCTCGCCCCAAAGAAACATCGACAGACACAGAAAAATAAATCGGAAAATTAGACATTCTTAAGTTTAAGGTGAAAAATACATTTACTAACCACCAACTGCAACTCTTTTTTAGATTATCTAATGTTTAGGGAAGTTGTACCAAGAAAGACACTAGCAGGCAAGTTAATTGCGCTTAAACATAAGGTGTAAGCGGTAAGTCAAAAACTTCGTAAACGAAAAAAACTATTAAAATGTAAGGCTCTCAATTGCAAGTTTGCACTAAATCTGAAAACGCTATATCAGAACATGATATAGTCGTAAAATATACTCTCAGGATGGTCTTCAGTTATTTTGTTGAGGAATCGGGAATGTAATCAGACAACACAACTTTGATGCATTGTGGCTGGATGATTTACGGAGTGTGTACTGTTGAAATGTCTCTCACAAATCTAATAATATCATGAATGAAACTTTTCGACAGTTTTGTGACGGTTGAAATAAAATTCCCGAACTGGCTAAAAAAAAAAAAAAAAAAACAGAAAAAAAAAAACAATGAGCGCTAAGCATAATATGCTAGCTTGGCTAATAGTCGCATGTAAAAACACTTGTAGTTAAAAGCCAAGAGACGCATGTTGCTATAGTCAATACTATAACAACATGGTCCACAGAACTAGGAACAAGAACTGAAATTAACAATATAGTTACTATAAGAATTGGGCCCTCAGTAGGAATATCGCTTCATAAAAACACATGAACCAAGACCACATTTTAAAATTAGCCCTATTTTCCCAGGTATTAACAGAATATCCTGGATTTTGTCTAATATTCTCATGCTACTAATTCAAACCTTCCCAGGACATGTCAAAAGATCTATTGAAGTCATCAACTAACTGAAAGAGCTCAAGCTTTCCAAACTTAGAAAAAATAACAACCTCCTTTAACTTGGCTTAGCTTAGATGTTGTGCTTTCGTCAGATATGTGAATGGCATCTTCATATTAACATCATCTCGCGAAGAGACAGTTAAAATATAAAATATATTCAACAATATCGATGAATACACAAAATTTGAAGAGATACATCACAATGACCCCGCTTCCTTTGAATTCAAAATTACCGACTGATTTTTCTCCACTAATTTCTACAGAAATGTGGCATGCAGGAGTCTATGTGTACATTTTAATTCATCCCTGCCCATCAGAGTTAGGCTGTCCTGCGTTAGAAATGAGATTCATAAGATATGCAGTAAATGTAGCGATGCAGGAAGTAAAAATACCAACACCATGCAATTAAGAAAAAGTTCTGATAGAGAATAGCTATTTACATTCTTTGACTAAACGCTAGGACATCACAAAACCAACATAAACAACGATAAATAATTTATGAAATATATTAACGATAAAACATCTATAATTCACTAGGAACGGAGCGTCAGTCCTCCGCACGGTTATCCAACAGAGTGGAGTGACTCAAAATGATGAGTTTTACTCAAGAAAACAAGGCACCGTCTGTCTAAGATTCGAAGCTACGGTCCTGTGATCGGAAGTGCAACACCCTAACAACTAGGCCACGCGCCAACACACATTCGCACACACTCACATATACCTACACACACATACACAGACACTTACACTCATAAACGAACGTACATACACGCTCGCGCACAAAATCACAAAAATACACTTATTCGCATATACCTATTTAAGATTTCGCACTACGATCGTTTCGGTTTTCACTGGGTATTATGACGCCCTACTTAGGCTAAATATTCTTATATTATTGCTAGTAATATCATCTTTCAATCTTACCAAAATTATTATTACCAAACCATGAAAGTAATCAATGTCCTCCCCCTCTGCCCCTCCTACTCCTCCCCATCGTCATCGACTAAGTAATTATTTATTAAAAGCTTTAACTTCAAAGTTTTCTAATCTTATTTTCATGTCCCCTGATATTCGAACGCTATTTTAGGGATGAAACAGGAAAGCTTTAATAAGAAAATTCAGATAATGATAAAGAAAAACAAAAGGATTGAATTTCATTGGATGCACGTGGAAATATAATGTGAAATAAAAATATTTAATGAGCATTCAGAATTTTCCCCCAATCTACAAATATTTTTGCAAACATATCAAAAATTTTCAGTTAATTTTGAATAACGACTATCTGTACAAATAATATAAAGTCTAAAATCCCATTGCTGTTGTGCAAATGTTTTCCAGCCATCATTCAATTGTACCTCACCAGAGTTTACTAAAAATCTGGCATGTCAGCCTCAAAAATGTAGGTAATTAGAATAATTTAAACAATTGCAAAGCGCATTCGGTGCAATAAAAAATTTCGTTTTAGTGTTCATTTTTTGTGTTCTTTATTTTTATCTCTCTCTTTACTTTTGGCATTGCAGACTATTTTATAATCTATGGTATCTTATGTCAATAGAGAGAGTTCTTAACCATTCTGGAGTTAACGATATTTTTCCTACTATACATTCGAGTAGTAGCTTTCTCATTGTTTCACCTTGATACTTTCTTTTATATTGACATATTTTGTCTAATAGTTCTGCAATTAATAGGATTGAATTATATGGTTATTTATTTGATTTTTACTCATCTGTATCTTAGCTGCTTTTAATACATTTGTTTTGTACATGCAATACATATATTACCGAATATGGCGGCAAGCTGGCAGAATCATTAACTCACCGGAGAAAACACTTCGCGACAATTCGCCCATCTTTAAGTTCTGAGTTCAAATTCAGCCCATGTCGACTTTGCCATTCATCCTTTTAGGGTCGATAAAATAAGTACCAGTTGAGCACTGGAGTCGATGAACTTGATGGCTTTGTGCCAAGATTTGAAAGCAATGGTTGCTACTGAATAAGATTATATGTCTTTTACATCGTTTATACGGATTTCCATTTTAAGTAATTATTGACAACAACGACGAGTTCTTTATCTTTAACAAGGCAGAGAACTCATTGTTTATTGACAATACTTTTGTAATTTTGTAGTATCTATATGAAATTTGATATTTTCTATCAGTTAAATATATAAGACGATTACGACGTGTGTAGTTAAGATATTCACATACAATTTAAGTGATATGAGTTCCATACAATTTAAGTGATATGAGTTCCATCAGTTTGCAAACGATAACCCCGGATTTACTAATGCAATGTTGAGGAACTGTGGTTCATGGCAGGAAAGCAACTCTGTCGGCTCTGCACTAATGTGTGTGTGCATGTGTGTATTTGCGTACGTGTTAATGTATGAGTATAAGTGTTTGCGTGCGCGTATGGGTGTGTAAGTATACATACATGGTGAAAGAATAAAATCCCAAAGAAAAAAGACGGAATAATTTCACGATTAAAATTATTAGCATGACTCATTGAAATTGAAAGAGTTAATTTCAGGCAAGGCAATGAAAACCGAAAGAAACGTTAAAACTAGCAATCACAACGAAAATAGCCTCCCCATATATATATATATATATATATATAAGATATATATATATATATATATATATATATATATAATATATATATATATAATATAGTGTGTGTGTGTGTGTGTATGTATGTATTTATATATGCATACATATATACATATACGCATGTATATTTACACCTATATAAACATATGCATACTACATAAACATACATATGCACATATGTGTGTGTGTGTGTGTCCATGATTTATAGAAACATATATATTCTTCAGTTCTATATTTAAGAGATGAGGAATTATACATCATTTACATTATTTACATTTGTTTGTTGTTAACACAATGCGTTTGTCTAGCGGTTAAGTTTCCGAGTTCGATTCCAGGCAGTGACCTGAATAATAATAATAATAATAATAATAATAATAATAATAATATAATAATAATAATAATAACACCAACAACCACAACAACAACAACAACAATAACAATAACAATAATAATAATAATAATAATAATAATAATAATAATAATAAATAATAATAAATAATAATAATAATAATAACATCGAAAAATTCCTTAGGAATGAGAACCCAGGTTCGAAATTTCTCCAAGACACCTGATGAAGGCTGAAGGGTATATCAGCCGAAACGTTGTGTTAACAACAAAGAAGACGAGGACAAATATCCGTCAAATGTAATTATTATAAATAATGTAGATATATTCTTATTCATATTATACATATATCTACATATTTATATCTGCATGTGCATATTGTGTGTGTTAATATTATATATATATAATATGTATACACACAAATATATGTATGTAATATACGCACGTATGCATGTATGCGTGTATCGATCTATCTATCTATCTATCTATCTATCTATAATATATATATATATATAATATAATATATATATATATATATACATATATATATAATATACACACACACACACAGAAACATACATACAGGTACACATGCATGCATGCACAAATATATATATCTGTGTATAGATATATAAAATATATAATTTATATGCAAGTACGCACACATTTAATCAATGTGTATGCATACAAACAATCAGTAACTGCTGCTTCAGTTACGATAATATCAGTATCAACATTGGTGGTAATAGCGTCAGAAGCAGCAGCACCAGTATTAGTGGTAGCAGTAGTAGCAGCAGCAGGATAAACAAGTGGGTAACTGTCTTGAGAAGTTCAGTAGCCTTGCTGACGAACTATGTTGGAATTATGCCAGACAGCTCTTTACTAATTTCACATAGAAAAGCTGTAACAGATAAGGTTACTGGCCATTGAACAAAGTTGGTTGTTGGACCCAGATGCGTTTGTCTAGACTCGAATGATTACCACATGTACATCAATCACTCTAAGTTTTAGAAGGAGAGAAAAAAAAAACATCAGTTTTCAATCACAAGTAGATGTGAGGAGGAAATATCCGAATTTAAATTTAAATGATACTATATTAGCTTTTCTTTTATTAATGATAAGAGGCACAATAAGACAGTATGTAGTATTTATTTACAATATCTAATGCGCAGAAAATAACTCCAGTAAATCATATTTTTTGGTTCTCAAGCTTTTTTTTCTAAATACTAGCATCGCATTAACACAATCATAATTCTTCGTTCAGAGACGAACAAAAGCTCAATGTCCTTATCAAGATCAAAGTAAATGACTGATTACACAAATAATGACAGTGTAATACTTAGAATCACAAAGTTATATACTCCTGATATACAGTAGTACATAGCTTTCTAAACAGTTGGTGAAATCCAAGTGTGTGTGTGATATAATTGAAACTAAAGTTTAGATGTAACTTTAAAATTTAGCATTCAAACCTTATTTTGGGTATGTCTCTAGTAGTGTGTCGGGCTGCCAGGCGTGATCCGGAGTAAATACAGTTTCGTCGCTGGATCCTTAGGAATTCCTCAGTGCACGATGACTATATTTTAAATTATTGATACGGAAGACCCCAAGTGTACTGGAAACTTTATCACAACGATCGTTTTGGTATACTTCTGCACTGCTCCGTAGTGGGGGGGGGGTAATATATATATATATATATATTATATATATATATATATATATATATATACATGCATATGAAATACATGTTTGAGTATGCGTGTGTATATATCTATACACGCACATATTTATGCACATGTGTAATATTACATATTTACAAAAATCTGACTTTTAGATTGCTCCGTGGGAAATTTTTCCAGCAAATTAGCTATGCCGCTATCGGTCACATTCAGTTAACAAATTGTGCATTTTACTTTTTGATATGTAGACACAAGAACTATCTGCAAAAAAATATATAATAAAGCTAAATGTCAAATTACACCCTATGATTTCAATATGGCATTGAGAGTAAATTTGTAAGTATCTCCTTAAGGTCGTAAACCCAATCCATTTACTGGGAGCTAATCTCCCATCTCTTGCTTGTTACGAAAGTGTGCAACCATATAAATTTGCACTGATTTTGTAGTTCCCATATACCTTTGCTGAAACAGGATGGAAACAGTTGTGCATTATTATTTCCGTCTTAAAATGTGTTCTAACCAATGGTGGGGCATTTTTACTTGTGTACAAGCCACTAAATAGGCTTTTAGTGGCTACTGGATCTGCTAGACAGCGCAGCGAAAAAGGGTAACCAAAAAGGGCAACCAAATTTTCCTCAGATTATATACTCTTATGTTTTAAGATTGGGTACGTTAGATAATGTTGGAGAAGCATCTTTTACCTGGGTTTTTCTCAGTCAATGCTAATCTAGGAGTAAACAAAACAGAACAAAAAAAGTTCTCTGAGTACATTCCTCATGCAATTAGGTTTCTAGTCTGTTGCCTGACTGCTACATAAAGTACTCAAATGTCTTTCAAATTACGTCCGGTTATTTGGAAAGAAAAGTTTCAGCAGATAATTCATTCCGTCCAATATGCTTTTAAAATATGGAAGATAGTCATGGCTGTAATGCCTCTTTCATATGTCAGCTCAATCAAGAATGACTTGGGAACAAACAATAATACCTTGTGTCTACACGAACGCTTTACCCAATAGAAACAGCTCTCAAATCTCACTCTTATCCTATCCTGCCGTTTTCAAAGAAAAAAAAAAAGAATAACGTTGATTTCAGATACACAATGTCGGAATGATTTTGGTAAAAAATCTGATTAGATTACACAGCAACAATAAATTTACTACTCTCCAGCGTCTCAAGGATTACCAGTAGAGTCTTGGTCCCCTATGTAACGAACCATTGTCGTTCCTCAGTTGAGAAATTCATGATCATAAAAGGTACATCATATAAACCCTCAAAACACGAGAGCAGCAACTCAGAGACTACGGACAGTCTAAAACCACAAAACATACACTCAGGACATAGTGAGGTTTCAACATTTTTATTCAACCCTAGCAAAAATCTCACTCCCTTTTCATGTAATCTGATGTAGCACCCAACTCCTAGCTTCATGAAAATTTAGCTACACTAACTCGCATTTCGAGATTCCCATGGTGTTTCGTATTAATTGGACATGATTTACACACACACACACACACATACACATACACCAAACGCAAAACATATATATATATAAATATATATACATATGCACATGCACAAACATGTGAGTGTGTATCTGCATGTGCATGTATATCTACTATTGTGTCTATCTATCTATCTATTTGATAGACAGAAACTGAAAGAAGCCCGTCAGATATATATATGTGTGTGTGTGAGTGTGTGTATGTGAGTGTGTGCGC